>NW_010248398.1:0-542 GCF_000690775.1 Eurypyga helias
GGGTCAGCACGTAAGGGAAAGCGTCTCTGTTGTCACCTTGCGCCGCGTCGGGGCTGCGGCCGTGCCCCAGGTTTGGCTTTGGGAATGTGCCTGACGGGAAGCGGGTCCTGCAGACGCCTGTTCATTTGCACACAGCGAGGGTAACGCCGAAGCTGATTTTCTACGAGTCACCCGAGAAGTTTGCGAAAGCGAGTTTTATTTTTTTGTATTCCTTTATCTTTACTTAAAGGTGAATGTGTATTCCTCTGGGAGGAATAGGGAGAAAACCAGACGCCCAACCCAGGCAGAGGAATGTCGGTGACGTCCAACAGAACACTTCCTCCCTTAGGATCTGTGCGGCCCTGCTGTGGTCATGCGTACCGTGCGCTTACGTTAGGAAGCTCCGAACTTTTTCTGTTGCATGCCGCTCCCGGGCAGCCTCTTGCTGGACATGCATGCCTTCAGTCCTGGTTTCCCTCTACAAAACGAGTGCACAAAGAACTATTTTTGCCTAGTTAATGTTGCCGAGCAATGCCTATTTTTTAAATTTCTTTTTTTTTTTT
>NW_010248398.1:580-1021 GCF_000690775.1 Eurypyga helias
GCATGTTTGTTACATGTACAAGCTTCCCGATATAAAGAAATAACTCATGTTTGGAGATGCCGGTCTTTGCAAGTGTACAGTTTCCAAATGTTGTTCCCCAGTGAAACGCCCTCGTGATTTCGACTTGCTCCGATGTATTTATTACTCATTTCCTCCCATGTAACTCGGAATCATGGCTCTATTTCATATCAACCGTATATCGAGCGCGAAGGGAGATGATTAATACAAGGTTTTGTAACACCGGGGTGTGGCGCCTCCTTCTTTACGCGCTTTGGTTTTTTGGCAGGGGGGCCTCGCGCTTGAAATGGAACCAAATAAGTGGGGTGAGAGGGGAGGAGCGGCGTAGTTCTTTATTATCCCTATTATCCTTAATATTATATATAGATGTTAGATATCAGGAAGGAATTCTTCCCAGAGAGGGTGGGGAGGCACTGGGACAGG
>NW_010248398.1:1320-1591 GCF_000690775.1 Eurypyga helias
GACAGGCTGGATGAGGCTTGGAGTAACCTGGTCTAGTGGAAGGTGTCCCTGCCCATGGCAGGGGGGTTGGAACTGGATGATCTTTAAGGTCCTTCCCACCCAAACCATTCCATGATTCTATATTATCTTTAATATGATCTTTATCTAGAGGGAGCATTATTTTTATATAAAGCCCACAGCAGGGCTTACAAATCCCCAGCCTTCCCCCCGCAGCCGCTTCCCGCTCCCTTTGGGATGCCCACGCCCATTAGAATACGGGATTTTGCTTCTA
>NW_010248398.1:1623-2818 GCF_000690775.1 Eurypyga helias
AAGGAATTGGAGCTGGAGCAGCTGCGAGGCTGCTGACGGGACACGGAGGAACCGGCTTGGCTGTGAGCCTCGGCACGTGGATGTTTGGGTCGGGTTTTTAAGGCTGGGCTGATTCTGGGTTAATAAAAGCAGGTTTTGGACCCGACTCGGGTGAGAGCAGGCAGGGAAGGATGCTCTGGGCCGGCACTGCCGCTTGCCACGGGCCCTTGGCCGCAGGAGGGGCCATAGGCATGGCTTGTGGCCCGGGTTTTTCCCTATTTTCTCAGCTCCAGGGTTTGCACGGAGGGCGGCAGGGACCCCTCGGGTGACCCCGTCCCACCCCTCGCTCAGCGCGGGGCAGCGAGAGCAGGATGCTGGGGGGTGGTTAACTCTGGGAGAGGAGGCTGCGCAACCTCCCTGGGCGGCCCAGTGCAGCGTCAGACAGCGCCTGCCGTTAAAAAAGGCCTTTTCGGACACCGAAATGGCGTTTCTATCCCCCTGGCCATCAGCGAGATCCCGCTCAGGCTCCGCTTCTCCCAGCTGACCAAGCCCAGCTCCCGCTCGGCCTTGCCTAGTGGGAGGTGTCCCGGCCCGTGACAGGGGGTGGGACTGGGGGGGCTCTAAGGTCCCTTCCCACCCAAACCGCTCTGCTTTTGGCGATTCTGTGGTCAGCCACTCCCCCCGGGGCTGTGTTGGCTGCAGACGTGTCGCGTCCAGGTCGTTACGACGAGGTTGAAGAGCAGTTGGCCCCATTCTTGACCCCCGGTTACACCCCGGAGGCTGCTCTCCAGGTGGACTCGGCGCCCGCGAAGCCCAGAGCCTGGTCCTTGAGGGAAGGAGCGACTCCTGCTCTCTGCCAGTCCTCGGGAACACCCCCAGCTCCGTGCCCTTTCCGAGGTCACTGACCGGCCTTGCAGTGGCACCCGCAGCACCTCCGGCTGCGCCGAGCTCCACGGACACGTGCGTGTCCACGTCCAACGCCGGGGGAGCTTTGGCTTCCCAAAGCCCATCGGTGCTCACCGTGTCCCCGTGCCGGGCCCCTGCTTCCATCCCTGTACGCTGCCGTGAAACATCCGAGTGGTGTCGGGAACTCCTTGGGCACCCGGGGCTGCCCCGGCCTGGCACGTCCCCACTAGCCCTTCCTGGGGGGCAAGCACGAGGCGGAGAGCTCCTACCCTCGCTTGCCTGCGGCAGGACACCACGGGTGGCCTTCCGA
>NW_010248398.1:3089-7136 GCF_000690775.1 Eurypyga helias
GGGCCTGTCTGTGGTGTCCCTCCAGCCTGGCTCACGGCCCCCCCCGAAGAGCAGAACCTGTGAACGTGGGGCTTCTCCAGGTTCTTTGGAAGGCTCCATCCCCTTCTCCTGCGTGGAGGAGGCTCCTGGCAACCTCCCCAGTTGCCGATGAGGCCAAGCACCCCCAAAAATCATGTCCTGAGGTACGTTCTATGTACAGATGCTCCTGAGCGTCGCAGGCAGGGTGACCCCAGGCAGGGAAGATTGATCACGGCATTCGGTCCCCCCCACATGACCCTGCCCGCGAGAGCACCCGCCTCAGCTCCCCGCGGGCACCGGCCCTCCCACCGCAGCTAAGGGAAGCGTCACCTCAATCCCGGCGAAATGCCGTTCCCTTCCACGCGCAGCCTGCCTTTCCACCCGCAGCCAGGCCTCGGGGCACGGGTTTGTTGCACCAGTAGAGAAGGAAAAGGGAAAGGAAAAAGCAAAAAGCCCTGGGATGGAAAACCGGAGGCACTGAAAAGGCACCGAGGAAAGTCCGCGGAAGCTGCACCGTGAGGTCTGCAGGTCCCGCCGACGGGCGACCTGGAAGAGGGTTAAAAAAGGAAAAGCAAGACTAAAAAACAACCTTTCAGCGCTGTCAGGAGCCGTTGGACGAATCACACCAGTGACTAAAGGCTTTCCCGGCCTGTGCTCCCGGACTACGCCACGCTTGAGCCCCATCCAGCCCGGGGCAGTCGGGCTCCCGTTCTCCGGCCCCACGTCCAGCTCCTCGGGGACAAGGACAGGAGCCGGTGGCCGCTGTTTACAGCTGCTGGGCTGTCGTGGTTTCCACCCGCAGGGTAACGCCGGGTTATCTTGCTAAGAGGGTCTTTCCTACGTCTGCCCCAAAGGGTGACGGAGAAGCGGGCCCAGGAGCAGCCTCCCAGGAGCACCTTCCCAGGGGATGTCCTTGTCCCTTCAGCTCTAACCCCAGGCTCCCGGCGCGGGTGCCAACGCCTCCTATTTAACGGCGAGGGCAATAGCCAGGGGAACAGTCTACCAGCAGCGGTAAGCAGGGATTTCCCATTCCAGGAAAGTTTTTAATCAAGATGGAGAGGGCTGTACCAGAAGCGCTCCTCGAGTTCAAGGAATAATTAATTCCCCGAGTCTGTTGGCGGAGGCTGCGCGGGAGAGGCTGGATGAGTACGCTGGGCTCCCTGCCAGCCGGGGACCCACTCCTGGAATACACCAAGGACCGGCTGCCACGCCGCTCCTCGGAGCCCTGGGTCACCCTCGGCGTCAGCACTTCGCTCGCTGTGGCCTCCGTCACCCTCGTGAGCAGCGAGCGATGCCACGCTGCGCTCCGGGGAGCCACTTTTCCTTGGGATCTGCAAATAGTTTGACCGTGTACACCCGGCACAGGCACCTTGGGGGGCACACGCCCTGGGGGACAGGGGTACTGGCGTGGGGTGAGGGTCCTAGTGCTGCACTGGCTGCCGTGGGAGGAGGGGAGCCATCGGCACCGAGGAGGGGAGCCATCCGACGGAGAGACCACAGCTTCGCCCGGCTGAGGAGGGGGCGCAAAGCCCGGCGCAGGGGGAGCCGAGGCCGGTGGCGGAGCGATGCTTACAGCCTGCGGTGCCTGGAAGACAAAGCAACGGGGGTCTTCCCTCTTTTCTCTAAGAAAAAAGAGGAGAAACTGCCCAGCTCAGCCAGAATTCCCACTTTTCCACAGAAAAACGACGGAGAGACCACAGCTTCGCCCGGCTGAGGAGGGGGCGCAAAGCCCGGCGCAGGGGGAGCCGAGGCCGGTGGCGGAGCGATGCTTACAGCCTGCGGTGCCTGGAAGACAAAGCAACGGGGGTCTTCCCTCTTTTCTCTAAGAAAAAAGAGGAGAAACTGCCCAGCTCAGCCAGAATTCCCACTTTTCCACAGAAAAATGATTTGGGGCTGATTATAATTTTTAAAAAAATATATCATCCTGGCAGGTTAACGCTGCTTTTTGACAATCTATCTCCATCCCTGCGAAGAGGCAGCATGGGCAGGCGTTCGCTGCCAGGGCAGTGTCCCCTGGCAGCGGGGTGCTGCGTGCCCCTCTCCCACCCCCCCAGCCTTCCCCAAAAAGCCTTTCCAGCCTCCGTGGAGGCTCTTGCTCCTCTTGTGAGCAGAGCTCGGGGCCGGGCTCAGCAGAGGGAGCCCCAGACTGTGCGTCCCCATCCCCAGGCAGGCGGCTAGGGAGGCTGGTACCCAGCCCGCCTCTCGCTGCATCCCTTGCCCTGAGCATCACCCAAACAGAGCCAGGAGCATGCAAACCCTCTGCCAGCTGCTGCTTCCCTCCTAAATCCTCTTCCCTCCTCTCCTCCAGCTGCACTGGCTCCTTGGGCTAGTATCCCTTTCCCTCCCAGGTGATGAGCCATGGAGAAGGGGCTGGAGAAGGGGGAATCCAGGGCAGGACTGGCATTCCCGGGGCTGTGGGGATTCAGGTCTCCACAGGAAGGGTTTACACAGCACTAGAGGCTACACGACTTTACAAACAAGATCCTAAATGCATCCCACATCATGGAGGTGATGCCAAAGGGGCAGATGTTTATGTTTTCTAACAACTGACATACGCACAACTTGCGGTATTTATGGCTAGAGCAGAAAATGCACGCGAAGGACGAGCCCTTCTCCCCTGCAGCAGGTAAAAATAATAGGTAAAACCAGTTGTTTTACCCTAAAAATATGATACACACCCCCCAGTCATTCACTGGCTAATCTACTTGTGTCATTGTCACAGATGCTGGCTGCTGGAAACACTATTTATACAGGAAACAGGAATTTTGCCATTTTCAGGTGCAGCGATGCGCCGTAGCACATCCCGGCTGGAGCCGGGGAAGTCACCTTCTCCCTCCGCTCTGCTTTCACGGGCGTTGCAGGAGATGGGAGCTGAAGACATTCCCGCTGCAGGGCGAGATACGGCTTCTCCAGGGGAACGGCGGGATGCTGAGGGCGTAGGGGCACCCACAGCCAGGGCAGGATGGAGCCAAGGCACCAACACCCTCCCGTAGCCCGTGGCAAAGGGTTCGCCCAGGTCCCACGGGAAGGTTGGGTGGCGGGCACCCCCGCTCCCTGGGTGGCACTGGTAGGGTGCTGGCAGAAACAGCACCGCGGTGCTTTGCCTCAGCGCTTTTTAAAAGAGCTCACAGGTCCCCGTCGCTCACTCTGGCACTCGTACGGGGGATTTTCAACCTTTGCTTTACTGTTGCAATCCCGGGACGCTGCAGCAGAGCAAATAGGTGACGCGGTACGGTTCAGTCTGCCAGAACTGCCCCTGCAAAGCCCCGACGCCAAAACCACACAGAAAGTAAAGAAAGAAGCGAATAAATACCTCGTGATTATATTCTTTGGGTATTTTAGCAAAATTTCTTTGAATACTGTGATTTCTTTGCCGTCCCTCAAAACAGCCCAGCCCAAGACCTATTAAAACATTATTTTTATTTATTGTTTCATATTTAATGTTATTAATTATTTAATGTTTCATATCCTCTCGACTCCTAAATCATAGAATCACAGAATGGTTTGGGGGGGAAGGGACCTTAAAGATCATCTAGTTCCAACCCCCCTGCCATGGGCAGGGACACCTTCCACTAGACCAGGTTGCTCCAAGCCTCATCCAGCCTGGCCTTGGACACTTCCAGGGATGGGGCATCCACAGCTTCTCTGGGCAACCTGTCCCAGTGCCTCACCACCCTCTCCGGGAAGAATTTCTTCCTGATATCTAATCTAAACCCTCTCACGACTGCGACCTCGCTCGCAGCTGGAAGCTGCGATGGCTGCAGGAAGCCTCCAGGATGATCAGAGCCCTCGACTGCGGCCACCCAAGTACTCAGAAGGCAGATTTTTGGGTAGAAAGAGCCTGTTTTGGGATCCCTTGGGTAAAATGCCCAAGGAAAGGCAAAGCTCTTCTGATGCTGATGGGTGCTCAGCCTGGGTGAGCCATGGACAACGGCTCAGAAACATGCCCGGCACCGATGGACACACCACTCCCACTCCAGCTCGCGGCTCCCCGCTGCTGGACACTGGGAGCTGTAGGCTAGCCAGGTC
>NW_010248398.1:7149-10072 GCF_000690775.1 Eurypyga helias
GATGACCGGCGTTCCTCGTTCCCAAAGGCCTAAGCACAGGGCTGGCCGTGTTTGCATGAGCTGCTGTGAGGATGGGCTGGGTGGGCTGGCAGGGCTCACGCCTGCGGGCAGCAGCACCAGGTGACCCGCAGCAGGGTTTGAGGAAGTTTTGGGATTTGCGCTTTACAAAGGAGAACATAAAAGCCTTGGGAGCACGAAGGCGGCGTGAGGCCCAGTCACAGGCGATGCAGCTAAGCAGGAGTCTCTGGGAAAGGCATTCCCTGCTCCAGCAAGCTCCCACATCGGGGACTGCTGGGACGCACTGGCAGAGCAAGCGACCCACCAGCCAGGTCTCCGTAGGGAATTCACAGCACAAGGGAGCCACAGCCACTTCTCGGCACTGTGAGATCAGCAGGATCATCAATTCCTAGGGCTCCTAGCTGGGAAAAGCTGCCTGACGCAAAGATAAACCTGCCCCTGGAGGCAGAATGCAAGGGGAGAAGAACCACAGGGATAGAAAAACCCACAAGGAGCTGCTTATGTGGGGGACTCGAGAAAAAAGGACTGAGAAGCAACGCGTGCCATCAGAGGGTATCGGGAAATGAGCGTGTGACAAAGCAGGTGGGACCTTGGGAGATGTCAGGGACGGGGTGCCGTCACCTCCGTAACACCCTGAGGTTCTTTAACAAAATTGGGTGCCTATTGCTCCCTTCTGGGTGGGTTTATTGAGCTCTAAACACTTTCAAGCTGAGTATTTTTTCGCCCCAATGAAAACAGATTTTCCCACGATCACAAAACCAGGGAGGCTCCTTCCCAATCCCACACCTAAAAAAAAAGAAAAAAACGGCAGGAAAATTTCTTGCAGAAGGGCCTGTTTTGGCAAACAAGTCATTTCCCACCACAGTCACCAGCTTTAATATACACCCGTGAGAAAGACAGACGTAAACTCAGCTTCACGACAAAGACAATTCCCGACAATGCTCCTGGGGCTTCCTAGGGGGTTTATTTCCAAATAGAACAGACCATTTAGGAAAATAAACAACCCACGAAGGGCTGGAATGGGCTTTCATTCCTTACTCCCTCTCCGTTCCCGACTGCCACAGCCCTCTCCCACAAAGCCACGCTGTAGCAGCACATTCCCCAGCCCTGCCTGCAGCCCAACAACCCCTCGGCTTGCCTTTTCCTCACCCTGGCCGGGTTTACCTCGTGCTTGGCACAGACACGTAGGTAGTTGATTAACGAAGCTGCGCTGGTTTGGGCTGGGATGGAGTTAATTGTCATAGAGGCATTTAATTTCTTAAGTAATTTAATTTCTTGGAGTGCTGCGTCCAGCTGTGGAGCCCTCAGTATCAGAAGGATATTGACCCCTTGGAGCGAGTCCAGAGGAGGCCACGAAGATGCTCCGAGGGCTGGAGCACCTCTGCTATGACGAAAGGCTGCAAGAATTGGGCTTGTTCAGCCTGGAGAAGAGGAGGCTCCGAGGAGACCTCATTGCAGCTTTCCAATATCTGAAGGGGCTACAAGGGTACTGGGAGAGGACTTTTTACAAGAGCCTGTAGTGATAGGACAAGGGGTAATGGGTACAAATTGAAATCAGGGAGGTTTAGATTAGATATCAGGAAGAAATTCTTCCCAGAGAGGGTGGGGAGCACTGGGACAGGTTGCCCAGAGAAGCTGTGGATGCCCCATCCCTGGAAGTGTCCAAGGCCAGGCTGGATGAGGCTTGGAGCAACCTGGTCTAGTGGAAGGTGTCCCTGCCCATGGCAGGGGGGTTGGAACTAGATGATCTTTAAGGTCCCTTCCAACCCAAACCATTCTATGATTCTATGATTCTTCTTTTTCCTCTCCATTCCTCGTGGAGAGCGCAGATCTGGGATCTGCACATTTTAAAATATATTTAGTTTTCCCCCTGGATCTCAGCAGCGGCCGCATCCTGGGAGGAGAGCAGGGAGGCAGCGTCCCTGAGACGCCTGCCCACGCTGCCGGAGCAGGGGAGCCGCTGCCGGCACAAGCGGAGCTCGTCGCTGTACGTGGGACGCAGCGGGGCGGCCCAAGCAAGATGAAGCGCAAAGACTTCAGCTTCATCTCATCCCACCTGCATCACGGCTGCTGTTCAGGGGATTTGGGTGTTTGGCCAGGAACCAGGTATTCCCTCAGAAAAGTGGGAGAAGGCATCCAGAATGGAGCCCGCAGGGGTCTGGCTGCAAGCACCAGTCGCTCCGGAGCAGCCACTGCCTCCTGCTTTCCCTGCCCCAACGTATTCGTTGTCGATTCCTCTGGCACTGAGGATGAGGAAGAAGGCGGCAACACCAAATCCTGGGAGGTTTTTGCTGCCCAGTCAACAACGGGCGACTCATCTGGGGACAAGAGCAACCGCTGTCCCAGAGGAGCAGCCCAACATCTCACTGCAGGCTTGGAGCTCCTGCTAGCACAGAAACAACCCCCGGCCAGGGAGCCCCCCCGACTTCCTCGTGTGATGCCTCCAAGTCACCAAGGAGACTCCCACTCCAAAGGATAATACTGCGCTTTAATGTTTGAGACAACGGACTTTTACGCGGTACAACAGCAGGCTGTACGTGCTCTACGTATATACACACCGGTTGTAGTTACAGCTTGTGTATCTGAACAATGCTGATGTCCCAAAAAACGCACCAAAAGTCTTACAAGGACAGAGGTGTGAACAAAATCCAAGGCCACGAGTAGAGAGAGGTATGCTTGACGGGCTACAGGTCATACGGAAATGAAACAACAGCGGTGGTGCAACGCGAACTTTACCCTGAAGAGAGATAAGCGGTTAAAACGCAACTTTGGGTCACCTCGGGAGCAAGACAGCGTTTTACAGAGCCTGAATTCCCAAACGAAAGCAAGTGGAGAGAAACAAACGTACGAGCACGTGCCCCTTTGGCCCTCAAACACTCCTTCCGGTTGGTGAGGTGAAAGGGAA
>NW_010248398.1:10103-30886 GCF_000690775.1 Eurypyga helias
CAGGAAAGATTAAGGCTTTTCAGCTGGATATTTGAAACCTCTAGCGAAAGGAAAATAGGCAATATCTGCTCTCAGGCGTTCAGCAAAGGCCGTGGAGTCAGCGTGTTTCCCCAACGTGCAACACACAGCTCGCTCGGGCTACCAGCGCCTCCGCAGCACCTAACTCTGCAGAACCCAGGGGAGAGGCCATCCGAAAGGATCTTCCCAATAACGCTGTGAAGGTCATCAGGGGAAAATTAGTGTAATCAGATGCAGGAGGTTGTTGCTCTTAAAAGTTCTTTAGGCCCAACGGAAATCTGACAGGACGTGGTTTTTCATTTCGTTCCCGACACGGGTTGAAGCAAGAGATGGGAACGTTGGGGAGATGGAGCCTGCCAGAGCGGGAACGGCCCTTTAGGTCAGCATATGGAACATGCTGGACTCGTATTCGGCAAAGCGGACACGGCTATGGGAACCTGCGTTGTGGGCATCTGACACCCCGGCTGACATTTGGGGTTTGAAGCCTTGCCCCCTGTGCTTTGTTGGAGGAGGGTGGTTTTCATTTGCGCCTCATGTTTTCCCAATTAAGAGCTGCAAAGCACTCATTAAAATTGTAACAAAGAAGTTCAGCCAAGTCCTGAAACATTTTGTAGCAATACTGCCACATACAGATGTTGCCACATACCCAGAAAAATGCAGTGTAATTCTTTTTGGCGGCCCTGGAAATGCTTTTCTCAATTGCTCTTATGAAATAAATTGTTGTCATTTCAGGTTACTTTGCCCTGAAACGACCTGCCCTCAGGCAGGAGAGGCACAACGTGCTGTGCTCAGGATTTCGGTGCTCACCTTTGGTCCGACATTTATGAGATGCAAACCCTGAAATATCTGAAGAGAAATCTTCGTTTTCAGATTATCAGTCTAGATTTAGCTTCTCAGTCTAACCCAAAGAAATCCAAGAAGGAAAACTCAAGATATAAATATCATTAAAAACCTCTTTGGCTACCTTAGCACTTCACAGAGAGACTCTGGTTTTTGGGTTTTTTCCTCCCACCCGTTAAAATTTGCTTTAAAAGAGTAAGAAACCAACAGTTAAAGTGGTCAGACGTTCTGAGGCACAGAGAAAAAGGTGCATAAATATTGAGATGAGAGCTTACACAGAGATGAGACTGTGCCCCAAATAATTTAGAAGTTAATTCCCTGCACGTTAAGAGGCTAAGAAAAATGTTGTTCTACATTTCTCAAACACAAAAAACACCCCCCCACACAAAGAAAAGGAGGGTTAATACTAGCAAGAACAGAAAACACCACCAGAGGTGACATCTCACAGAGGGATAACACACACATCCAGATATGAAAACAGCCACTGCAGGATTTGTAACAAAATACAGTCA
The DNA here is from genome assembly GCF_000690775.1 of Eurypyga helias. Classification (NCBI taxonomy): domain Eukaryota; kingdom Metazoa; phylum Chordata; class Aves; order Eurypygiformes; family Eurypygidae; genus Eurypyga; species Eurypyga helias. Next base: position 11,474 of record NW_010248398.1, read on the forward strand.
GAGATAACTCAGGACCATCCTTCTCAGCAGAGGGACAGGATTTGCAGCACAAGTGATCCTACAAGGATCCACAGCCTTCCAACTGCTTCCTGTGCTGCTCCGTAGTCATTCTAATAAATACCACTAGTTCATAATTACCCGCTTCACTCCCAAGCCCCACTCTTCTCCTCACAGCAGACTATTCTGCATCGTGGGTGGAAAAACATTTCTAAAGCCCCACTCATAGCTCGTAATTCTGCGAGATCAGCATCACTGGAAATCCAGGAGGATCCTACCCCATCGGTACATCTGTCATTTGCCACCAGAAGTCTTTTACTGCACAAAGACTACGACAACAATTCACAACGATCTAGTTGAAAAGGGAGATGTAGGAACAAGTAAGGACAGACACGGGACAGAACAATTTCCAGAGTGCATTTAGAGAATAACACAGTTTCAGCTCCTGATGAGTGTCAAGAATTCTTCACGGGTCTTTGGATCTTCCCGGAATACCCCCAACATTGTGCTGGTTACTGTTTTACTGTTCATTTTCTGTACCCCACGCATTACCATGCACATGTGCCTAGAAGAAACGAGAGGGGAGTCAGTAAACCAGGCATACTCAAAAGAAGTAATCCTATGAAGAGAGGTGTTTCTTATGCTGTCACGGTAAACCCTGGGAAGTGACAGAACCTCCTTATCCAGATCTGTCACTAGTACCTCAGCTCTCCTCCACGGAAGAGAAAGGCAAATTCCCAGACCCTGAGCGCTGCTTGCTTTCCTCAGATCCTAGGAAAATACCACTTTTCCAAGGTGTGTTCTGATGACAGGGACATGCCTGTTGCTAGTCCCCAGCTTTGCTTTCCTTAAGGAAGTAGAGGGTGTGCTGAGGCAGAGCACAGGCCCAGCGCAACTGGGACCACACGGGCGGTTGCCCCATCTCTGCAGCGGGTAAGGCAGGTCCCCAGTTTAAACAGCTCCAACCCCCCTGGGCCATTCTGCTGAGCGGGCAAGGATCACTCCTGCCCGCACTCTGCCTCACAAACAAGCTCTGCACACAGCTACCACCGCCACAGAGGTGACACGACAGCTCCGCAGCGGGAATCACAAGCAGCCCACCCCCTCCCAGGGAAAAGCTCCGAGCAACTTACGTAGCTTCAATAACCACTCCAACGCCAGCGGGCTGTAAGGCTTCTGTGATGGCTATTGCGATTTGTTTGGTAAGGCGTTCCTGCACTGGAAGGACAACGGGGAGTGAGACGCAGTGTTAATCCCGACCGGCATCAACACGCTGCCTCCACCTGCGCGCCAAATACAGGGGACAGCCACACCGCATCCTCGCTTCCAAGCATGCCCGTTCCCCACCACCACCCACCCAAGCACTGCTCTCCCTAAATGCACTTTATTAGCACAAAGTCCTATCTTACGTTTTCTATCCCAGACCTTTTATTTGCTTGTTTACATGGGGAGTCATTCTGCATCACACCTTCGTGGAACTGCGTCGCCGGGGTTTGTTCTAACAGCCCTTACATTTCCCAGCGTGCCGTTAAGATTTTTCTCACATCCCTATTTTCTTCCAGTCTTTATATATTTGTTTACTGGCTTTACTGCCGCGCTGCTCATTCCCTACAACTTTTTAATGGAAGGAAATGGAGATTAAAACTGAGCAAATTAGAAGTGTCTATTGTCCTGCAAAGCTTTACTTCCTGAGGCTCTAACACCCTCTATTCACTGGTCTGACACCTAATGGTCACTGAGGCTTCTGTCGCCAGGAACAGGCGGAATTTAACTGCAGGACAAGGAGAGCAGGCGGAGCCCAACCCCAGGCCTCAGATCCTGCAGCTTCCTCTGCTTCTCTGGAGCAGCGGACAGGCAGCCCATGCCACAGCAGCTCTTGCTTCGTCTCTTCAGACGAGAGGCCTTGAAGGCATCTCTCAAATTATCTGTAGGAGAGTTCATCTCCAGCAGCATCGAACTAGTTCAGTTATTCTTGGCGTCTTGTGGCACATTTATCCTCCAAATCAGTTACTGCCCACACCTATATTCATGGGCACATTTTACCCCGCCTTGGAAACAGAGGGGCTACGATGACAGCTGAGAAACCCGTTCAAGGACACAATGGTTTTCTTCACACCAAAACGTGCACAGCTGCAGTCCACCCCCAATTGCGAGTACCCGGAGCTGGCGAGCAACGGACTGCGCACCACAAACCCAGAGTCACCTGCTTACCTTGTAATCTTCTGCTGTATATTTCCACGATCCTACGGGAGAAGGGAAAAAGACAGTGTTATGCTCACTCCTATCCAACTGTTGTCTGACCTTCACAATGCACTTCACACTGTCAAATAAGGCCACTATAGGAATCCCTGGAAATCTACACATCATGGAATAGTTTGGGTGGGAAGGGACCTTAAAAGATCATCTAGTTCCAACCCCCCTGCCATGGGCAGGGACACCTTCCACTAGACCAGGTTGCTCCAAGCCTCATCCAGCCTGGCCTTGGACACTTCCAGGGATGGGGCATCCACAGCTTCTCTGGGCAACCTGTCCCAGTGCCTCCCCACCCTCTGCGGGAAGAACTTCTTCCTGATATCGGATCTAAATCGCACTCTTTCAATTTAAACCCATTACCCCTTTTCCCTGCCACTCCCCCCCAGCTTTCTTGTAGCTCCCCAGGCACTGGAAGGGGCTCTAAGGTCTCCCCGGAGCCTTCCCTTCTCCAGGCTGAACCCCCCAACTCCCCCAGCCTGTCCCCAGGGCAGAGGGGCTCCAGCCCTCGGAGCATCTCCGTGGCCTCCTCTGGACTCGCTCCAACAGCTGCTCAGCCCCTGGCTGGTGTTGCTCAAGAGCCTCCCTTAGCATACCGCGCTGTTCAGCAACAGGTTCCTCTGCCTGCCACCACACAGGCTGTTTCAGGGACAGACCTGTCACTTCTTAGAGCTTCTTGTGTTGGCTGTTACTTCTGAGTGACTTGTTCCACCACCCACCTACGTCATACAGTTGCAAGAGAATCCGTGCCCGAAGACTCCCTGAAAGCTAATCCTTGAACTGAGGTCAGACTACCTCCTCTTGCTTTAATCTAAACCAAATGCCGTTTTAAGGGCAATTCATATATTGGGATTCCCAGGCAGCTACTGAGATTAAGCAGGAGATGGTTTAGATTCTTGCATTTAACCATGGATTCAACTAAGAACAATGGGACAGTACAGTTTATATTTAAAACAGATACTCTTCACCCATATATCACACCATCCTTCACACCTCAGTGCCAGGATCACCTCGGTGCTCCTCTCGAGCATGACATTTATGGGGCAACACAAGCAATATTACCATCATTTATAACCCACACATTTAAGAAAAGTCTCATAACTGCTCTGTAGCTCAATGGGTTATTCGTGCCAACCTCAAATGTTTAATTACACATCAAGTGGCCATGTAAAGAAGTTGCTATAGAAAGCTTCAATCCTTGTCTGGTCAGACTAGACAAAAACCAGACACTGGCTGGCAGCCTGAGGCATTAGTTACAAGAAACATTTCTGACAATGAGACTCGCCTGCTGTTTTGAAGAGAGAATTATACGCAGAAAAGTCCCCTCCAGAAATGAAATGGTTGTGTTACAGCTGTTCTAAACAAAGCCACGTAAGACTTAGATTAAATCTATGGATAGGAAACAAGCTGATGCTGAGATGTTTTTTTATACTGGTGTTGCATGTAAGAAGTCCTATAAGCACATTTATGTAAAAAACCAGTTATTTGCATTAGCGTTTTCAAGACGGAGCTTAAAATCCAAGGAAAGATGTTTGTTTACTGAATACAGGTCATCCACAACTACGGAAACTCACCACATTAGACTAATCCTATTAGGAAAGATTAGGCCTACAGTACCAACAGCCTCACAAATCTTTGTTGGAACACTGGCTGCATTATAGAGGGCACGAAAGGGAAGCACTGTTTGGCCCACCGATCTCTTCACGGTAAGTGCTCAAAGCCAGCGAGGACTGAGAACATTTTGTTGTACAAGAATCTAATCTTTTCATTATTGCAGTGTCTATGGGACTTTTACCCCAAACTTGAAAAAGAGGCAAGATTTAACCTTTCAAACACGGCGCAGGAAGCCTTGCACATATTCAGGCACGTTTCTATACTGAGACTAAACAGTAGGAAAATTGCAGCATGTTGCCACTTGCATTACAAAAGAAAAATAAGACAGTTTTGAGGTCCTTTTTACATCTGCGGTTCAGAGGAAACTAGAGACCAGAGCAAGCCCAAATCAACCAATGCGTATTTCAAATGTGATCCTTACTGCTGCATTCAAGCCCTGCAGAAATGAAACCAAGTTCTGAAGACAGCCTCTTCAGGAAGGATGTTCGCCTTCAGAAATCCAACTCAAAAGAACCCCTCGGCACTTACAGATCCAGCCACGCAAGCGCCAGCCACCGCACGACGCAGGCCGTGAACTGCCCCACGGACATCCCCACGCATCAGCAGCTAGGGAAGGCCAAGTCTTTCGCCCAGCAACTGCGGCGCTGCCAGCTCAGAACCGCATCCTACGGTTGCAGCCATCAGGTACGGCCACAGAAAACGTAGGAAAACATTTAAATGTTTTCATCCTTTTAATGAGTAAAGCCTGCTCCCTGTAAGTGCTGCTAGAAGACATGAGGATGGCCTCCCTGTGGTATGAGTTACATAGCGAAGATGCGACCTCCAAGGTCCCTTCCACTTCCAAACCAAATTCACTGTTGTGCAAGCAGAGCAGAGAACAGAGCTTTAAAGCATTTTAGTGTCGGATCCTACATATCTCTTACCCGCTAAGAAAACCCAGCGGGCATGCAGATTTACAAGGCTAATTCTCATTAGTATTATTGGAACTACAGCAAGATTAACAGACCTTATCAGGGAAAGTATAAGCAAAACCTATGTGGTCTTTCTGAACCACCGCCAACTTGTCCGATGCATTCCTCAAAAGACCCTTCCACCCTGGCCCCCAGTAATCTGCTTTTGGAAGGGATTCACCATCCCCTTCCTCACCAGAACTAGAAAGTGTCACTAGATAACAAGGCTTGGTGGAACAACTGATCCAAGGGCAGCTGCTGAGGAAAAGCTATTTTACATAACAAATGGATTTCTCAAGTGTATCCTAATTGCTTTGTTTCTTAGGCTGAACCTTATCTATAAAATCTACCCCACGGCTCTCTCAGCAGTGAAAGAAAGAAATGCCAAATTTATCTGAAGAGTCAGCTACCAGATGAAAGCTTTAGATACAATTTCTATCCGTAGAACATGTTCATTTACAGACTGGAAATTTGGGATTTTTGTTCTTATAGGTCAACATACACAAGCAGTAAATTGCTAGAGATCCCCACCAGGTTTTGTGGCCTGCCTTAGAACATCACCAAATTCCCTGTTGTTCTGGTTCCTGTGCTCCCTGCAGACATCAGCACTTTGGACGAGGGTACAAAAGCGTTACAGCTCTACTCCAGTCCACGGATGTGAATTAACACAGAGCTCTGAGACTTATCTGTCCTCTCTGCAAAAAAACCGTAATGCTGAGGATTGGTTTAAACCCAAATCCAGGACACGAAGTGGGCTGAGCTTTAGAGGGGGCCCAGATTAGGAAGATTAGCACAGTTAGCACAGCTTGGAATCCTTTTTACAAATTAGCATCACTTTCATTACATTAACACTTACCTAGCAAGCTTGCTGAGGCCAAGGACTTGTTTGTTAGGGAGATAGCCAATGTGCACCTGGACAGAGGAGAACAAACCATTAACAGAACCAAAACCGCGCTCCCGAAAGCCTATGAGACTCATGCATTGAGAATGAGATGTGCATTTGCCCCAGAACTAACTCTGGAACAGTCCGGAAGTCCTAGCACGTGGGAGGAACATGCCACCATGCAAGCCTGGAGATTTGTGGAGCTAACGGAGACTGTGAATGCCTGGTGAGGTCAGTGTCCTGGTGAGGAATAGGTCAGTTTTCTGAGGGGGAGAAAAGTCACAACTCTTCAAGAGTCAAGGCTTATGTTTCCAAGTCTCAGGAATGTTCTACGACATTTGGGTACAAAAGGTGGTCTATTACTCAGCACAGCGCTGTTCATCTTAAACGTGCTTATCTTTCAAGACCTAAAATGGATTTAGGGAGGGAGAGGGACTACACTTCCAGTGAAAGTTCTGATGGCAAGACATACTTGGCCACCAAAATCAGGCTGCACTTACTGATTGGGGCTTCTTTTCCTGCCTTGGTAGCACCACAGATCACCGTGTGTAAGCCAACTTCCATCCTGCTCCAATATGGATTTGCCAAACACGTAGTGACACTAAGTTGGAGTAAGATCTTGAGAAGAAGAGTGCTCAGACACAAAGACAGGGGGAAAGCCATTGAGCTTTGTCTTCAGAAAGCAACACAGGCTACTGAATTCTAGGGGGTTTTACACTTATAACAGGTAAGCCAGCATCTGTGTCACTGTACCAGAGACTTGAAAAATTAGCCAAGCTACTGTAGGGGAGTGGCAGTGTAGGATTCTGTCTTAGCGCTTTGCCTAGAGGCCCCATCTCAGAATCCTGCATCGCTCTACCTGCAATTAGAGGTACCACAGTGCACCTAATTACCTGGCTAACTTGCTCATTCCTATCACTTCTGTTGGGTAATCAACCCACTGACACCTGAAAAGACAGGAAACATTTCAGATAAAGTAAGAGACATGACTTCGAAATAAGCATCGAATCCTGTCCCCCACTGAGTATTTTGGTGTATTTCTTAATTTCATTTAAAATAGAAGCGCTACTATGAGACCTACTGGTCAGCATTTGCAGCCTGTTTGATGTACCCAACAGGAGAATGGTTAGTTTGAGAATATTTAGAGGCACACCAAGTCATTTAGCAGGACCAATTCGGTATTTGCGAGGAGATTTCTCCAAACCACACAGGCTAAACAGCTAGATGTAAAGAGAATGCATATATTGCCACAGGAGTAATGGAGAGAATATACACAGTAGGTGTAACCAAGACTAACAGGCAAAATAGAAAGCTTGCACAGAACAAGAAGTTACCTTGTTTTCCAGTATAAAATACTAGCGGTAGGAAAAGAAAGCAGATGAAATTGAGTTGATTCAGCTAACAAAAACGGCTGGTTTCTGTTGGTGTATTTTAATTTGGGGAGACAGTTTACTCAGAACATACGTGGTACCGACTGAATTTTTAGACAAAAGCACTTGCTACTCTCTGGCCTGTGAGTGTTTTACAGTAGAACAGATGGATCAGAATAAGCTCCATCCTTCTGTGCCAACATGGGAGCGAAGGGGCCGAGATGTGCAGAAGGGACTAACCACTCTGAACTCTTCATCATGTTTACAGTGGTTGAGAATTTTTATTTTTGAAGTTGCTGGCATCACAATTTCAACACCATCTGAAACATCAGCCCCATTTCATGGGAGGCTCAACCCGAGCAGCCTCCTGCTAGTCGATTTTGACCACCCGCCCCTGACCGGGCTCGCTTATTTAAGCCAGGGCTGCTAATCGGAAGTTTGTTCCACTCACAGGGGGTTCCCAAGATGAAGGTGCACTAGATTGCTCTGAGCCAGAAGCTAAATCCATGACAGAGCCAGCGTGCGGGGTGAGCTGGTTTAATATCAAGATGTCTGCCCTCAAGGCTTCCTGCTGCTTCGTGAACAAGAGCTTTGATATTAAATGTCAGAAACCATTAGATTACTTAGACTAGGAAAGGTTGAGCATTATATTTTAGGAGCTTAAATCCAAATAAAACTCACATTAAGGAGGTCTTCCTTATTTGTATTCTGAAGATTAACTTCTAGAATCATAGCCGTAAGCAGTAAATACTTAGAACTTTAAAGGCTTTGTGGTTACAGCTACAGAGTCTTTTACATGTGCTTTAGGTCTTTTATCATGTATTCCCAGATTTGTTTTGGGAGGAAGAGTTACCTTTCCAACAAAGGGAACGAGGTGATGCTCACACAATGAGAACATGTCTATGTCCTTCACAATTACCATCTCATCATGATCTTCATCAAAGATGGCGTCATTCAGAACATCTGAAATTAAACATTCACGTTAAAAAAGAAATAAATGCCCAAGCATGGAAGGTTCTTCCAGCCAGTGTCCGAGAAAGCTCGTAGCGAGAGCTCTCTCAGAACTACAGGTTTTAGGGTTAAGACATGGGAGGCAAGTAAGGAGTAACATCACAGGATCGCAGAATCGCCACAGCGTTGCATCAGACTACCTACGCACCACACCACAAGTCAACCTACAGTGCTGTGTTTAAGTGAGTTTGAGCCCAGGTTAGCCCCAGCCTGATCTTTGCAGAATTACTGACATCTTAAGAGCCATTAAGTCTGCAGCTGATAAAGGCAGTGCTGAGGGGGAGAGCACATCTCCAAGTGGGCTTCCATTAGTGCTTCCACATACCACAAGCACAGCTGAGCCTGAGGTTTGAGAAAAGCTAAGCCATCACGGCAGTTTCTTCAAACACCCCAACACCAGCATCACGGTGTCAAGGAGGGTTTGCACACAAATCAGACGCTATTTCATCCCGAAGCACACCAGCCAGCAGCTGTTTAGGTGTACATAAAAGTCGAAGAAACAGATCTGTATCCACAGATCAGGGCGAGATTTGCTGCATATTCCAGCCTAACTCTGCACCTCAGAGTTAACAGAGGTGGAGAAACCCTCAAAGACAGAAGTAAGAGCGAGCTCAGTAAGGAACATATAATGAGACACTTTGCTAGTCTCAGAGCTCAGCAGAGCAAATCCCCAGCTGATTTCCAGATTTAGCAGTGCCCTGACAAGTCCCCAGGCAATCCTGACACAGGTTACGGCAGATCACTACAGTCGCCACAAAGATTGCAGGCGGCTGGACCATGCTCGGACAGGTCAGAAGTAGAACAGTCTCAGGAGACTGAACCTTTTGAAGGACGAGAGAGAAAAGCTGTATAGAAGAGAGAGATTAGAGAGAGAGAATAGCAAGAGAGAACTAGCAGTACAGAAGGGCTGATAATCAGAACACGGAAATCTGCACACACAGTTAGCTTGAAGCCACACTGACTACTCAGAGTTACTTCCAGGAACCAAAGTCACATACGCCATGGCCAGAAGGGGAACCAGGTTGCTCAGGGACTGCCCTGCTTCATCCACGGTGGAGCTTAGCACCCGCAGCGGCGATTACACAAATCTAATAGTTGTGTCTGCTCTACTTGCCTTTATGCCTTCCCCTGACATGCACGTACACCTAATGGCCACCATCTGTTGTCGATAACGTATCATCATCATGGAGCATTTTAATTTCCTGCTTGCTATCAGCACTACACAGGTAACCCTGGAAACTGTGCGCAAGATGTTCTGCCTGCGACGCATGTTCTTTCCTGAGAATGGCTGGCGACCCGCAAGACAGCGAGGCTGAACCCCAGAAGGCTTTTGGTCAGGTCAGAGAGCAGGAGTAGGGGGCACGAAAGAGGCCGGGAAACAATGCTGTAAAGGCACGTGGTTTAGTTCTTCAAGTTTCAGAGTCTAGTTTACACCAAAGACCACCGGAGAGGATTTTGGTTACGTGGGGGAGTATCACGCAGCTGTCTAACTATTAATTCAGCCAGGAATAGCCAGAACGCGAAACGGAGCCGGCTCAGAGGAGAGGGAAGGTCTGGGTTCTTAGCTCCCTCCCGCAGCACCCCGCAGACGTGCCATTTCTACAGCAGAAAGGCAAACAGTGGTTTCACAAAACCTGCTGCTACGCCCAGCCTTATTAAAACAAAACCCAAACGGATCCACGAAGCATCTCCAGAGTGACTGCTGCTGTTATTAGACCACCAGCCTGGCTCATAGCAGCCTTGCCAGGAGCGTATCAGAGCCCGATGTCAGATAGGGATTTACGTCAGCACACTCGCAACGCTGAGTGTTCCAAACAATCAGAAACGGCCACGTTCTCGTTAAGAGTCATGGTAATGTCTGACAGAGTGTAAGGCCAAAGGTACTTCAGCCATGAAGTCTCTCATATACGTGTACACACACAGCTAACCATGTGTAAAGTATATATTGATAGATCCTCCAAGACTTTTAGATAAAGGAACCTAACGCTGTTACTGGAATCCTGAAGAGCCGTGGAGACAGCTGTTAGCCCTATTTTAAAGTGGGGAGAAAAAAGAAGGTTGTGACCTGTGAAGTACCACGCAGGCAACTTCAGGAGCAAAACACATCCTGCTCACAGTAAAGCAATCAAACAGGAAGACAAAGGCCATCCATCCTTGCACATCCCCTTACGTTACAGCTCACGAGTCATAGCAGTTTTGGCAGTGCCCCCTCAGAGCCCAGGGAGTTTGGGAGGTGTGTGAGCAAACCGATCCACCCGTCAAGAATACAAGCACAGACCTCTGGGATGCCCAGTGCTTGTCATTTACACGGGTCTTGCCCATTCTGTACCTCAGATTTATTTCGTATTAGCAGCAAGTGGCAGCCAGATGGCAGATGCCTCGTGCCTGCAGCAAGGTGTGCTGGTGTTAGGCCAGCAGCAATGACTCCTCAAGGAGGAGGGCCAGAGTCCATACAGGAAGAAACCAGCTTAGCGTTAGCCCCTCCAGCAAGCCCTTCACAGCCTCCAGGTGATACCAGGAGACACAGGTAAAAGATGTGAGACTGAAGGCCACTACCTGAGTAAATGGCCACAGTGTTAACCCCAGTCACCCCTGTCCTGCTCTGGTCCCTCCTGCTCACACTTAAGCAACTGCGTCTCCTGAATATAAGCACAGCTTGAAGCCTGTGTATCCCTATACCTCGCCCTTCGAAATCCCAGCCTTGTGTTGAAGAAAGAAGAGTTAGGTAAGAGTAACTGTGACAAGATGCTGTGCTACGTCCCACGGCAGCACTTGTTTTCAGTAATTACACAGGAGAGACTTGTTTGGCAGGGACTCAAATGCTTTGTACAGGGAGGCAATACCGTTTTATCTAACTTTGTCTGCCTTATTTTTATTTAGTCACTCAATTTGCAGCAGCATCAAACAGGTCCCCGACAAGCCCAGCCTGCATCCTGCAGCACACACTCTGGAGAACTTAACAGAGCTGAAAGGACAGAGGGGGAAACAGGGCCTCAGATTAACCAGGCCAGAAGCAAAGCTGGGGACACACTTGTGCCTCTTTTCCCATTCTTTCCTTCTACCTACGAGGCCACACTGCCAGATTCACTACCTGGATTTCAGTTGCCTCATTTGGAGGCCCCAAAACATTTACCACTTAGGGAAAGAAAAAAAAAAGTCGTGTGTCCCCAGGCCTGTCCTAGCTCACACAGAGAAAGGTGGTTGTCACAGTGGCTGCATCTCTCAGCTCTAAAATACTCACCTGCCCTCCTTTAAGCAACTGCGTATTTTCCATCCCTTCCTCCCACGGCACCAGGATTTTCAAGGCAAATTGTAGAAGTCAACAGGTTTTTCAGAGGGAATAGGGCTAGAAGTAAACATCGCTAGCTTGGTTTCCTGACGAGGCAAGGCACCTACAGCTCAGATGGGCTCCTCCTCATCAGGCTGCTTTTCCTTAGTACAGAAAGGAAATTCTTCCTCTCAAACGAAGCAACACTTTTACTCTCTCCACGTACCACCTACGTAATCATCTGCGTCAGGAGGACAGGACTAGCGGAGCTTGGGAATGTTCATACATCGCTCCTTGGCCTCTCAGTCATACCTCCCCTCTCTTAGCCTTAATAAGCATCATAGCTGTGCTCAAGTGCTGCCCTTAAGCCCCATCTATAAGCCAAAGGAGGCTCCAAATAACACCATTTTCATTCTCCACCACCCCCGAAAAGCTAAGGGAATTTACTGCCTAAGTCCTTAAGCCTAGACACATCATGTTAGTGGAAAGCTAAGCTTGGAATTACAATATACGGCTGGGAGAAGGGGGCCAAGAACAAACATATCACGTGCAGTCAGGGCGCCCTCTCGAATATTGCAGCTTGTTTTTCCTTCAGCTCAGAGTTCAAGTCCTGGTGTAGAAACTTCAGTGGGCTCTTAAAACTGAATTCACCTCTGCTGCAAGTTAACTCCTGAAACAGAGCAGAATTTTTTTTGTCCCCCCCTTCACCTTCAAAAAGATTTGATAAAAGCAAAAATCAGAATGGGACGAGGACAGAATGAGAAAGACCTTTCAGAATTTTGCGTCAGAGCTAAGCAAAAAGACCTGTTGCTATAGAAACTATTTGCATGGCTTTAATGTAACACGGGAAAGCAAATGCACCTCTGGCAACCAAAGCAGCCCACCCGGCAGCTGGCTCTGTAGGTGAAGGGAATGAAGGATGGCAGCACTCTGCAGAGCAGCACTGCATCAGCTTCACAGCACTTCAGATGTCCCGCTTTTACTACAGCTGGGAGACAGAAGACTGGAGCGATGTCGGTGGTTCTCACTATGAGTTAGAGTACTTCCCTGCAGTGTTAAGTGGCTCCTACTGCTCCACTTCAGTCAGACTGGGGATTGCTCGGCGTCAAGAGGATGAAGGCAGTCTCGGAGATTCCGCAACACTGTTCCTCGAGCTCATCCATCCTGGCAGAGACAAGGTTCTCCTGATACCCTCCAGACAGCTCTAGACTGTCCTGACTGACAGCCCCTCTGCCCTCCATGGTGACCCATAATTCCCCTAAGTTGGAGCAGGCAAGCTGAGACCCTCGTAGGAACGGGATCAGGGTGGCGAGGGCAGGTCACACGTGCTGCGAGGGTGGCGGGGCAGGTCACACCATACCAGTGCCCTGGAGCTTGAACAAACTGAAGTACGGGCTGAGGTCAGGTACCTTCTGCTCTCCTGGGAACACCGTTACACCAAAACCAACAGCACGGGACCTTGGATGAACTAGGAACAGGTCATGGCTTGGAGGATACTCCAGAACAGCGGTGCCATGCTCCAGAGACCAAAGGCTAACCATTCCCAAAAGGGAAAGCAGCAGTTGGCAGATACCTTTGACTGTCTTTTTGTCAAGAACACGACATTTTCTTCATCTGAAGGCAGATGTCACTGACAGAGCAGGAGCCACGAGCTAACAGCTGGATGTGTGGTAGGGAAACCAACAGACTACAGGGCCAGAATTAACCCTGTAAGGAAATTGCTGTAAAAACCTTTCAGTTGCTGCTGGGTAAGGAGCAAGATGCAGAGTCAAAACTGAATTTTTTTATTTATTCATGTGATGACGCTACAGGATAACAGTAGTTTGAGAAAATATTCCAGATAAGGAAATCATTGCAGCCTTTCGGTATGAAAAAGGTACCAGGAATTTATTGTGTCTACAGAGAAGAGAATCAGGCTACACACACACACTCGTTCACATGAAAGGTTTGTACTGTGCCAGAAAGTGATTGACTTCAGGTTGCTAAGAAAGGGGGTGGTCTGGGTATGCTACTTGTTTCAAGAAGTCTTGAAGAGCTCTAGAAAGACACACAGCCTAAGATGCCACGTTACTATTTAAATAGGCCATAGTGTTCAAAAGCTGCAGAGAAAGTTAAATTAGCAGTGCGTGGTTTCCTTGCCGTAACATACTTCCCTAACGGGAACCAAGAGAGGCCTCAGACAAACAGATTTACTAGTATGGGAACCAAGAGAAGCCTCAGACAAACAGATTTACTAGTATATGACTCAGGTTTCATCACTGCCACACCAAAAGACTAGAAACAGACATTGAACTTCAGACAGGAACATCTGGTTCAGAAGCAAGTCTTAATGCCTCAGCTACCAGAAGAGTGGTGAGCCAGATGTGTAAGTGAAGGCACAGTTCATAAAAGCAAAGACGGAGGAAAAGCATTATTGCTGTTCAACTCATTCTGGCCATCATTGGTACAGATCCATTTATTTTCTTGGAAGACACTTTCCACGTTGCAGTGAGAGACTCGAGCATTCATAAGAGATCAGTTATTGCAGACTCTCAGATTAGGTTCTAGAAGTTGTCCTCTGCCAGGAGGTTTATTAATATGAGGGAAAGCAGGGTTAGGGAAATGCTCATTAAAATGTATCAGGATTTCTATAACCATTTCACTGTCTCATGTCACAGAAGGTGCTGAAGGTCCCCCTATCCACACTTCCTTCTGAAACTGAAGCAAAGGAAAATCAAAGATGAAACACCGCTTTGGAAAACCAACACAAAGAGATCAGCAGCCTTTAATAGTCAAGATCCATGAGGTTAAGGCGTTTAACAACTTCCCAACAAAACCCCAAACTTAGCAAATAGGGCATTACTGGAGCATTAATGGGCAGGGGACATCATTCTGGAAAGTCCTACAGCCCCAGCTCCCAGCAGAAGTACCACTGCAGTGAGTACCCACCTCTGCACAGCAGGCTTCACTCGTGGGGGTGGAGGTTGAGGAAAGAAACCCCCAAGGACCTTACTCAGACCAAGCCTGTATCTCCCACCCTCTGGTTTGCAGGCTGCAAGTCACGGCCATACCATGATACTGCTGTGTTTAAGTTATTAATAGGTCAGACCGTTGCACCTAGGAGAAGCATAGAACTAGCAGCACCCTGCTTCCATGAAAGCGTGAAGTAACTCAGCAGCTCTCAGCAAAGGGCAGTGCTGCTGATCAAACAGCCTTGTTTGTTTAAGGCACTGCCTGTCTGTTCTTACGTAGCAATGCTTAGTGCCCCTCATCCACAGCAAACCGAGTAGGCTTGCAAAAACGTATGACCTTACACTGTCGTCGTCCTCTGTTAAAATACCAAATCCATGCAGGCAAGAAAGAGTATTAAGGTTGCATTTTTTCTACCCTTCACCGTAGGAAAAGCACATGAACTGAGGAGAGAGGAAAAGCAGCATACACACAGTTCAGCACCAACCGTATGAGACCTAACTAGTTCTTTGCTTTAAAATAAAACCTGCACAGTGGAGTCACTTAGCTCCCAGGCACATAACGCATACATGCAGCCTCTCAAACCACAAAGGTTCAGAAAGCAAAGTTATCCTCTCCCAGTATTTCTGATTTTCCTGTTAAACATACCCAAAGAACAGCTGAACCCGCCAAGGTGCTTGAAAGCTAACATACCTACCAGAACAGCCTTCCAGCCTTCATCCATGTAACAATTATCACCATTACACTGTTTAATGTAAAACATGCAGCTTTACTTTGAGCACGTACGGATGGTGGAAAGATGCAGGCAGTTTGTACAGCCCTGTGCCTAATGTTTTCCTACAGGACCACACAATCAGAACCAACTCCTTCACTCTTTACTTTTTGAAGCCAGCATCGTTGACACTCACTGTAACTGCCACCCTTTCTGTATCTGTTACTTCTACTTAGCAAGATTGATTCTGCAGTGGAGAGCTTCAGTTACAACTTAGTGCTGACTGCAATCTTGTACTCCCATTTATTCACTCATTTACTGCACCTGCACACACTTGTGCTGCTTTGTAGTACTCACACACAGACTCACAGGCAGCATCTCTGAGTACGACATTAAGCCTTTACTAAAAGGAAGAACAGATCTCTCGAGGTTTAGTCCTTCTGTGTGGCAGGCAATTGCCTGAGCCAACTACAAGAAAGCTAAAGGCAATCTGCTCTCAACAGCCCAGTTCACCCTTATTAACCAAGAGCACAGGTTATTATTTTGCCATACAGTTTCCTCTCAGAAGCATGAAGCTGATAGATCTGACCCTAGAAAATAAAACATGTTCTTGGATGCTCATGCAGAATCACGGAATGGTTTGGGTTGGAAGGGACCTTACAGACCACCCAGTTCCAACCCCCTGCCATGGGCAGGGACACCTTCCACTAGACCAGGTTGCTCCAAGCCTCATCCAGCCTGGCCTTGGACACTTCCAGGGATGGGACACCTCCATGAAACTGAAAAGTCAAACTTGCGCTATCTTGCCTGCTCTGCCGTCCTGACCGATACACTAAGAGGGTTCTGCTGTAACAGCTGTTAAGTCACAGGGATGCCGAAGTGTGAACTGTGAGCATTTTTTAATCTGGTCTTCAAGTGGATTTTCTCTGAAACCACTGGAGGCATTCTTGCTAGTCCAATGAAAGATTGATGACTAGTGCTATAGAAATGAGATCAATACATCTGAATATGTTTTGTCAAAGAAAGAGTGAGGCCTTTAGTACAGCCAGGATTAACAGGAGAAAAGCCATCATCTAGAATGAACAGCAAGGGCCAGATTTAGACATTTAGCAAGTAAACCCTACTGATGGCTGTGAAATGCAACAGTGACCAGCTGCAGAACACAGATAGCAAAGATGAGCGAGAGGTGAAGGAGGAACACTGCTTCTCTATGCTGTTGAAAACAAGCTGGGAAATACACACACGGTGGAGGCTGGAAAGCAGAATCAGCTTCTCTGTTACTCACATAAATCTGACTGGAAAGAAGGGACGGAGTTTGGATGCAATCTTCCCTACAACGCTACAAGTTTAAGCTATGGGAAGTATGAAAATACAAATACGACCAGGTATCCTGGCAGCAAAGTGACAACACCCAGGAAAGGAGATCAGGTATCCAGCATATCTAAACATGACCCAAATCCATTACCTTCTCATACACATGGTAACAAAAACGATCAAGAAAACAGTTTGTTCTTAAGGGTGAATTATCAATCAAGGCTCAAAAAGACAAACAACGCCCATCTGCTGACTGCTGAAACCACACATCAGCTCAGCAGCTTCCAAAAGCATTCCTTAAAACCAAAGGAACCAGGGTTTCTTAAACCAAACTCCTCATTCACACCTCTTGGTCGCCTTCTCCTCCAACGGCACCCCTGAGGACACATTGCTGCAGGGCAGCTGCGGCCATCATCCCTCACCATACCAAAAAGCTTCCACTCAAAAGCGTGCAGTGACAAGCAAGAGCAAGGCACCTCCCACACCGCTAACCTGAGAGCAGTGGGGAGCATCCAAGGCAGGCAGGTTTGGGGACCAACCACATAACCCCCACGTTCTCACTCACTTGCATCTTTGCACTCTCCAGCCTTTACTGTATTTCATAATTTGGGGATATATCTAATTATATGAATTATTTTCTGCTTCTCTATGGAAAATTAAAATGCCATCAGAAATTAATTGCTCTTTCTCCTGCCTACCCAAGGCTGATACTCCAGCAGACAAATTCAGAAGGCTGATTTTAAAGCCCGTAGCTGTACTAACATTTACTACCCTGGTTCCTCTTTGTCACTCTTCTGGCAAAAGTCCCACATACTGGCAAGGGTTGTGAGCTCAGCTGAAAACAAGCGCCCGTTGCAACACACCTTACTTCCAGTCCTGTCTTTGTACAAGATCGCCACCACGGAGCTTTTACGTGAGAAACCTTTTATGAAAAGACAGTACTTCCAGCTATCGTAACTGTCTGGTACCTCCTGCCTGTTGGGGGGTAAACCTGAACACGTTCCTCAACGCACATCCCACAAATCAGTGCTTTAACCTCTGCCTATCCAGAAGTTCCACATAAGGAGCTGAACGAGCTGCAAAATAAACCTCAGAAAACAAGAAGTCAGGGCTGCTTTTCGTTGGGGTTTGGGTTTTGGAGGGGTTTTTTTTTGCTTTTACAAGCCTGGTCTTGTTCACAGCCTGGCTTGGCAGACAGTATTAATATAAGCAAGCGCGTAGCACATTGGGATGCTACAGCAGGGACAAGTAACAGGAGCTGCAGTCCCATAGCTACCCTTGTTCCCAGAGATTTTTTCAGTTGGTGGCTCTAATACTTCAGGATGCATTTAAAATTCTCCCAAATGGAACTTACTTCCCTATCAACTCCCCCAGCCAACTCCTCACTAGTTGTGTTGCTAGTTGCTGCAGACATGTCCTTCAGCTACAGCTACAGCTCTTTCTTCTCTGCGGCTAGTCGGAGTGGGAAGAGTGGAAGCTGGGCATCATGCAAGAGGAGGGGAGCTGCTGGAAAGCAAAAGGATACCCCCCCTGACACGGGAAGGAATATTAGTGTCACAGCTTCGGTTTATTTCCTAGAAAGAAAATCAAAAAGCAGTCCAAGAGCACAGCACCTAACACAGCCACTTTCTACTGGCGGCAACAGGATGGGCAGCAACCTCATCCAGGTTCAGCACAGGAATTCATGCTCAGAAACTATCATTAAAGAGTCCTTCTTTCCCCAAATGAGGAAAGCTATTCCCAGTAGGCAAAGGATTATTCTGCAAGGCCCTATGAAACCTCATTTCAAATGCACAGTGCAACAGGACTAAAGGAAGAGGGGAAAGAGGATGGTCACTGCAGCCCAGAGCCCATTTTCAGATGTCAGAAAGGTTTGGTCAAAAAGACAAACCAAAGATCGAGGCGGAGGTGCTGTACCTGGGGGAAACCAGGACATGACGACACTGGCACGTAAGCTGGCCATACACAAGTGAATGCTGGAAGTTAAATGCAATCTGCTTTCAGAAGAGCCAACAGCTGAGAAATGAAACTAAACACAAAAGCCAGTCTTTGAGTTGAAGCACAGTGCACTTACGAAAGGGACTCCGACGTGCCGGCAGGAAGCTCCCCGATGCCAGCTATCAGCGCAGTTCCGCCTTTTCATTCAGCTGCAACACCCTGATGCAGTTCTGGGGCACTCGACTCACCAGAAATCAGAATAGACTCAGCTCCTTTCTGATTCACATTCAAAACTCCTTGCTGACAGTATTTGCATCCCCAACAGGAACTGTCCTTTTACTGTAAGAGGGAGCGGAAGGGGGAATTCCCCAGCTTCCCAAGCCTTTTTACTGTTTGTACTGTGTACAGCCCGTAGTGGAAAGGCTGACAAGAGGAAAACTGATCTAAAACCTACATTTTCAGGCAGGATTTACCCTGCACTGGAACCAAGAGACAACTTGGAGTTACTGGTGATGAGCACAAATCCCACCCAGCTCCTTTCCTCCTACCCTCAGCCAGCAAGCGGGTGGGTAAGACGTCACCTGGAGCAGGGATGTGAACGCTGTACCATCTGCATTTGCTGCTGGGACCCTGAGATGGGACAGGGATCTCCCTGACCTCATCCCTTCTCCTTTTCTCACTTCCTCAAGCTTCACTCCCACCTCTGAGAAACCTCACCTGATAAAAGCATCAGCAGAACGGGCCGTTTGCTGAGAAAATTCAAACCACCAACTAACAGGAGCAAACGCTCCTTCCCCTTCTGGGCACAGCCCTGCTCCGCCGGGGATGGAGGAAGGTGCCGTCAACAGGTTTCTGTGCCAGAGCTTGGAAAGGGAAAGAAGAGGGAAATCAAAAGCACTTGTTGTGTTCACCCAAACCAGGAGCTCTCAAGTTTATGACAGAATGTGAACTTTACCAGCACAGGGGTTAGAAAAAAAGAAACGGGGAAAAGGAAGGGTCAGAGAGACCCCAGGGTGCGGGTGTTTCTAGCGCCCGTTGCTGAGGACTGAGTGACCAGGGGCATCAGGCGGTGGCAGGGCTGCGGTGAGGCCCGTTTTAAGACACCAACCAGGAAAAGTGAGGCCCACGGCTGGTGTCAAAGCAGCCCCCAGCTCCGC
>NW_010248399.1:0-28451 GCF_000690775.1 Eurypyga helias
TTCTATGATTCTATGGTTCTATGTGGTCCTTCTTTTTTTTTCATTGTGAGGTAGTTGTTATAATATTTTACACCTAAATTATTGTCTGCCATACTCTCGCAGTCTTCAGTACTGTGTGAAAAATGCTCAGAGAATAAGCCAATGTAAGGAAGATGACAATCAGTAAGATTACTGCAGTAAGAGGGTAAGGCAGGATATTTTTGCATCTCAGTTTTTCACCAGCGCAACAGGTATAATAAAGCATCCTCACTTCACACTCGTGGTGTTGAGAATCGAGGTTAGTTTGCCAAGAAATACCCTGCAGTAATGATTAGTATGATAGAAAGGAAATTGGGAATTATTTTTTTTAGTGTCGTTTGTGTAATTTAGAGTAAATAAGGCAGACCGCCATACATGGAATATCAAAAAACAAATACTGAGTCTCTGCTGGTTACTCGAGTAATTTCCCTGTGTGCGTTGAACGGAGCACTGTGTCTGTAAAGCAGTAGCCCGCGGTCAGGTGAGTAAAGCCTGGTTCAGAGGAGGCATGGGTAAGGGGCTGAAGGATGCTCACCAAGACAGCTGTCACCTGGGCATTTCCCTTCTGGCTTTGTGCACTTTTTGTGTTGCTCTAAACTCCAACAAGAGCCAATTGTTAATGTTTAATGATGACAGTGGGAACTTAGAGCTTTCTGAAGAGGTCAGTTTTTTCAGTGGTAGTTGTCTCGAGGCATCTTTCTCTTATTTAGACTTTCAGCTTTCTTTAGTAAATGACTCCAATCAAATACTTGCTTATTCAGTGTCAAAACTATACAGTCACATTAGCAGAGACTAACCATTTTAAAGATTTTATCATTAATAAAATAACAAACGATACTTTGTGACGGATTCAAGTTTCTCTGGTATATCCTCTATCAGAGAATTCTCTCATCCTCTAACTTCCAGTACAGCCTTTTTGAAAAGCTGCTGTAGTACGTGGTGTTTAGAGTGTTGGAACTAAAGGAGGAGCAAGTCGGGTTTTTCAAATTTATAAATTTGTTGAAACTCATAAAGACATGATAGAAAGCAGCACACACGTTTTATCACTTGAATTGCTGCCTTCACAATAGGGCAAGAACAAGGTTATATGTGTTTGTCTTTTCAGGTAAATAGTCACCATTTATTTTGGTATTTGTGTGTGCATTTACTATTTTTAGGAGACATGAGGCACACTTGGAGGTTGGAGGGTAGATTAAAATCGGATTTCAGATCCTTGGGAACGTGTACTTTGTGGCCAAAAGTTCTTGGCAACACTTGTACATGAAATGTGAAACTGAATTTGCTGTCTCAATTCCTAGGTAAAAGTAGAAAGTGTTTGCTGTGAATTATTTGCTGTTCGATTTAGTTAATCTTTTAGAAATACTGATTTGGAATTTTAGTCATTATGTTTGGAATTTTCGCTTACATTTTAGAACTTTTAAATTAGATCTGTGCTATTGTTTTCTTCCCTGCCTCTGGCACACTTTAAACTGTGTAATATCACCTTTCCTCTTAGTAAAGACTTTTTTGGCACAAGAAATATCAACTTAGATAATTATTTCAAATGTGTTTTGTCGTCTTCTCCTTTCCATCTGTAAATAGTGGTTATTTCTGTGAAACATTGGTCATCTTTGTTTTAGTTGTAGAAGTTGGCTTTGTCAGCTGATTTTCTGTGGAAGCAATAAAAGTTATAGTACATTTATTTGAGGAACAATCACTCTTTCTTTTATTCTTTAGGTACCTAAAGTACTCACCCCATCACTTACCACATTCCAGATGGGAAATGATGGCTAAGAGCAGAAAAGCAGAAAGTTGTTAAACCACCTCTTAGTTTATATAGTCCCTCTTAAGAACTTTGAGAGCACATCCAGAGTAGTAAGCTTAAACTATTCTCAGTCCTGAACCACTTAGGATTTGAAATTAAATTCACACTGGCAAAGATCAATACTGATCAGATGAGCTTTGCTACTAAAAACGTACCTTTAGAAGGTGCTGCTTTCTGGCTTCAGTGTGACTCTGCAAGTTGGATTGTGCTCTTTAGAGGAAGCAGCTTAAATTCATGGGTTTGACTCCGCACTGGCACAGGCATGGAGAGCTGACAACAGGGTCAGTAGTAATGGTTAAGAGGTTTAAAGTAGCCTGTAATCAGGTAAACTCAGTGGCCTGTGTAGACATACTTTTTCTTAATTCTCATTTGTCAGAGGAGAAAGTGCAATGTTCCCTTCACCCTAAGCAAGTTACTTTTTCAATTTATTTATTTTTTTATCATACTTTTACACATTTTCATATTTGTTTGTAACTGTATTAGGAGGTTGAAGATTTAAGAATACTGTCTTAGGCAGAGCTGAAAGTTGAACCTGTTGAAATGCACTTCTGATAGTCTTTTAATATAGCAGAAACTGTCTTAGTGCATTTATTGCTTTATATGTCCATTCTATTTCGAAAATAAAATTTACTGCCTTGTTTTGGAATTTCTGTACACCTTTGGTGGGTGGGAGAAATTATATGTGGTGCTTCTTAATGTGAATATAGGC
Organism: Eurypyga helias; assembly: GCF_000690775.1. Classification (NCBI taxonomy): domain Eukaryota; kingdom Metazoa; phylum Chordata; class Aves; order Eurypygiformes; family Eurypygidae; genus Eurypyga; species Eurypyga helias. The sequence goes on from NW_010248399.1 coordinate 2,532, forward strand.
ATTCATTATTTGCGTTTAACTTTCTGGTTTAAAAAGTACTGCTGAATTGTTTTGCACAATGTTACATTGGGAATGTAGCCAATTTCATCTCTTCCAGATCTCGATGTGAGTTTGTGGGAAACCTCTAAATGCATTGGTTTTCGCTCCTATACAATAAATGAATCCAGTAGGATTTTAGATATGGTCATGTAACACATATTTTGTACATACCCCACGAAGTGGACCAAAATCACTCAGTCAGTAATTCACAACTCAGGAAGTGGTCTCCAGTTGACACCATATCACATAACGTTCTCTTTGTGTTGGGGGAAGGTATCCATACTTACGTGCATTATATACAAATAACATGTGTTACGTGTCTTAACTAATAATTTATGTCGTGTAAATAGCCCTTTCGTTCTATAAGAACCAGACACACTGACTTGTTGGCTAATTTTCTAAAAAGGAAAATTGATTTCCTCTTCTCAGTAGTGTCTCTTGGGTTGGTGTGGAGGTGCTTTTATTAGCACAAAGTAATATAAATCAGGACTGTCCTGACAGTAGAATTGCGTTAGGTCTTATTAACTTACTTTGAATTAAAGAGTTTAGTAATCCAGGCTAACAGCCTAGCTTTGCTTTTTTTTTAAAAAACAAAGTTTCTTGATTATCTGATTATGTATTTTGGATGACTTTAAAGAGCCTGGAGGAGTATTTGTTAAAACAAACAATTTGAGATGTTGGAAACATACCTAAATCCAGTACAGAGGAATTCAGGCTCTGCCTCTGGTGAAAACCAGACTTAACTCTATACGTAGGGTCTCTTAGGAGAATATGGATGCCCCCCAGAAGATTTATAGATGCCCTCCAAAAACAGTATTCCCAGTTCCTGCAAAACAGCATTTGGGAGAGAAGGATGGAGTATTTGTTTGAAATTTAAGCATAGTTGAAAAGGAAATAAAATCAAATATTTCAACTTTCCCACAGGCTGGCAATCCCAGTGAGGCATTTCAGGAACACCCACCAACACTCTCCTTCCAAGTAGAGATTCCCTGTTGCCTGTGGCTGCTCATGGAGCCAACACACTTATCAGCCTCACTGCTGCAGAGTCCTCCCGGAGTCTGCGTCATCTCGGCAACACGTTAGTTAGACTTCGACTTGCCTCAGAGAGCCCTTTCCAAGGGTTTATAATTCAAAGTGCTTATGGGGCAGTAAGGAGTCTGGAAGCCTAGACAGCCAAAAGCCAAAAGGCTTCCCAAAGCTTCCAGGCTCAGCAGGGATGCCCTTGGAGCTGGGTTTCAGTCAGAAGCTCAGAAGCAGAATTTTCAGACTTGCAGCTCAGTGACAGAGGAACTTGGAAGTCTCTCAGAAGTGGGCAGGCAACCTTTTAACTCTTCTAAACGCCTTGCCTGAGGAAAGGGTTCTTTAGAGAGTTGTTGGGCATGCCTGCTGATATCTGCCTGGGAGACCAGGGGATTGCCAGGCATCTTGTTCTAGTAAAATACTGTGCAGGTTATCCAGCTTTCTGGAATTCCTGCTTAAAAAAAACCCCAACAACAGCAAACAAACAAACCAAAATCCGGTTTAGCACCCATCCTCAGGCAGTATTTGGACAAGCCTGATCCATCCCAAGGTCTTAATCCCAGTAAAGACAGACATCAAGGCCGCCTTCAGTCCTATTCTGCACTGAGATTCTCCTGGATTTCACTGGAATAGAATGTGGCCTTGGCTTTAACACAGCTAATTAAAAACAAGAGACTTCAAGGCAAAAATGTTGGGGTCAATGAACGGATATTTTCCTCCAGTCTTATTTTACTGAATAACTAAACAGATTTAGCCACATGTATTTTTGCTGTTACTTGGTTCTTTGGAAGCAGCAGCTTCTAATCCTGAGGTTTATGCTGCTTCAGTTCTGTCCAATTACCTTTAAAAGCTGAAGAACCCAATACTGTTGGATTCAGACTTACTGTGCTTTGGGGCAGAACGTTGGCAGCTTGTAAAACAACTTCCCACAGCCGCACACGGGGGAGGAAAGTCTGTGGTCTCACTTTCTGATGTAGGTTTGTTTCAGAGAAGAGAAAGGCCTTGAGTTTGCTGGCAATCTTGGTCGGCAGAACAGCTCCACCAAACCTGCTATTCACTGAGGCAAATCGGAGTAATTCGGAAATACCTTTAATTGAAATCAAATAGCGGCTCAAGATCCAAGAGCAGAGGGGCAGGAGGAGAATGGAAAGATAGTCCTTAGGCTGCTGGTTTAAACTCCAGCATAAATACTGCCTTTTCTTTGTCTGTAATATGCTTAGGAAATGTTGAATTATTTTTACGAATAAATAAACAAACAAAGCCATTAAAAAAATAGAATAAAGCTTGTAATTGGGGTCATTTTATCCTCAGTCCTCTGATGCTTTTTGTTCTCATAGCCTGATTTAAAAGGCAAATATTTTGCTTTTTAAAAACCAGGTGAAGATATTTTCAGTAGGTAGCCATATTCCTATTAGTACCAGTCTTCACAGCTCAGATAAGTAGCAAGGACTTTGGTGCATCACCACCATCTGTGCAAATCTCTCTGACACTTTGTATACTGATGTAGTTATTGAAGGCTATTAACCTGTGATTTGTTTTTCTAGATTATCTAGGTTAAAAATACCTCAGATAACAAATTCTGCACACATATTGGCATTTTATAAGAGGATTTTAGGAATTTTTATACCCACTAACACTTTGCTTTTTCTTTCCTTTCAGGAGTTTAACTTTTTTCATATATTTACTTCTTTCTTGTGTCAATTCTGTTTCAGATTAAAAAAAATCACTTAAAAATGTTTAGACTGAATTTAAAAAATAAAATTGTTTCTGAATTTTTCTTTTCCTACAAAGTATTTCTCCATACTTAAAGTAGCATATACCCTGTATATTTCTTTCTGTGTAATATTTAATTTTGCCATTTTGAAATAGACATCTAGATCGTGTTTTGCAGTCATCGTATTGTCTGCAAAATATATATGTGTGAATGAAGAGTTTTTCTTGAACCTCTTTCTTACAGGCTCATGAGGCAACACTGGAGGCTAGGGCCAGCCCAGAGCTAAGCGATCGTATGCAGCAGCTGGAAAGGGAGGTGACACGGTATCGGGAAGAATCTAGCAAGGCTCAAGCTGAGGTGGATCGTCTTTTGGAAATCTTGAAAGAAATGGAAAATGAGAAGAACGATAAGGATAAGAAGATAGCAGAACTGGAGAGGTGAGAATGGTATAAAGTTACTAGAGGAGCAAAACAGATGGTTAAAGTTAGAGGTAACAGTCCATTTTTCTTGTCTTAAAAACCTCAGAGTGCCTTTTTTGGGAAAGAAGTTTTTCTGCCTTCAGGTAGTTGTAAGCAAAAGGGTGTCTTACTGTGTGGTTTACCTCCATTACCTGGCTGCTCAAAAATAGGGCTTGATAGAGATAGAACTAGAAGGGTAGATAGAGCTATATGGAGAACAATTTGCTCTCCAAATTTTGAATACATTTCTCAGGCATCATTCTCAAAAAATGATAAGAAAAACTACTTTTAAGTACTTGTGATACTAGTTACTCCAGTTCTTCTGACAAGTGGCGTTGAAACTCTGGTTTCAATGGTGGGGACACAGGTAAACTTCATATGGGAAACCAGGTTAACAGATTTGCCTTTGTCCAAATGAAATGTGATTTGGCACTTTTCAGCATTTTCCGTCTTTCTCTTGAAGCCAGGATGCTCAGATGATTTTTTTAGGTTTTAATGTCCCAAACAAAACTTAAAATTTATTATGATTCTGTTACATTTTTGTCACAATTATGAATAGTAGATCTTGGGAAACACCTGAAACAGATTCTGTTTTCTATCATTTTCTCACCTCAGAGTGGGTCAAGGGGGAGTTTGTGTTTACTTTGATTCACAATGAACCAAAATTGAGACAGCAAAATGGGAATTTGATTATTCCCATTTGCCTTGTGCCAGAACAGTCTTTCTACTTTCTATCCTTTCAGTATTTAATTGCTCTGCATTTCATGTCAGGGAGATTAGGGAAGCTGAGTAGAAGACATCTCAGGGTGTGTGTGATGGCAATGGATATTGTTCATTGGCTTGACAGTAGCCAAATTTTGGACCCCCCTGAATGATCTGAAAAACTCTTTTCTAAGAAGTCCATTCTGTTTCCTTGAAAGTGTCAGGGGTCTGAACCAGTTGCACTTGTGAGCCAGGTTTCTTCTCTCTTTGTGATTGTAAGCAGCATCCTGTCAATTTTCTTTAAGTTATTACCTTATTTAAACAAATTTCTCTATACTTGTGGTGTAAACTTGAACACCCAAAAGTGAGGATATGTCCTTTTAAACTGTCTTTCCTGGTTTTTCTAAGTGATACGACTTTCAGCTCATTGAAACATGATGTATTCAGTAGAACATTCTGTCAGTAAGTTGATAGATTACGTACACTAAATATAGAGATGAAAAAGCTAAATTGCAGTTACAAGCCATATTTGTCTGTGTGATTTTTTTCAGTCCCTTAGAGGTGCCCATCTTGGGTGTGAAGTTCACCATGTCATCATCTTAGGACATGCAGGTTGAGTAGGGATCAGGTTACAAGCACCAAACTTCTATTAGAAGTAAGGCATGGGGTAGAAATATGTTCGTAGTGCCTTCATTATCTGTGTGTGCTGAAGTATTACTCTTTAGGAAAAGCAAGTCAGGGATACTCATTCCTCAACCTGATTCCTAGTGGAGATTGGGTCCGCAGGAACCACAATGAATAAACACATACAAGTGGCCTATAATCAAAAGAGTTTATAGCCTACAAAGCAAAAATAACAAAGAGAAGTGAAGATGGGCCACCTCCTCTTTTACAGATAAAAACATTAGCACACAGTCTTAAAGAATTAGAAAGGAACTTTTTCTTTGAAAAGATGTGGTTCCAGAGATCTGCAAAGAACTTACCTTTTTTCATGTTGCAGTGGTAACGTGAAAGCACAAAACCCCCAAGTGACTGGACATTATTTTGTAACAATTTGGTGAATACTTTGACTATTCCATGCTATCCATTCTTTCTTACCACCTGATCTTCGCTCTTATAAAAACTTGCGGTTGTCTTCTCTTTTTATCCTGTCGTCTTTGCTACTAGTACTGAGAAAAAACCAGCATATGTCTTCTTTTATTTCTAGCAATTAGAATAGGTATCTCAGCTATGTCAAAGGAAAGACTACTTTTTGTTATCATGTGGTTGCCAGCAACCATGTAGATCAAGGGGGAGAAAAAATCCAAGAATATTCATGTTCTCTAACCACTGTAAGTGGAAATGGAAAAGGTCTTCAAGATCTAGAGGGCTGAGGTGCAGACTGTTAGTCTGGTGAATTAGCGAAGTATCAACACCTGAAATTATTTTTCCTGTGAAACTAATATAATCACGGCCCTGGGGAAAAAGATACAAGGTTTCAGTTACTTTGTAGTGAGGTCTTGACTAGTAATTTCTCTTTTTCTGAATAACTGTTGAAGTTTTTATTTGGCCTTAATTGTTATCAACCGCTCCCCCAAACCTCTGTTCTCTGACAGCTTGCTTTCTCCTTGTGAGTTTTTACATAAAGCAGAGTCTTTAACATCCCTGTTAAATGTATGGGCCAGTCCTGGTTTTATCTGCCATGCTTGTTTATAAAGTATTCTTTCACGGCTGAACTGATATATCCAGGCCTGTTACATGGATTGGTTTAGAGCTAGAGTCTTGGTTTCCTGAAAAGAATGGTAATTTTGCCTTGTAAAAGTCATTCCTAAACTGTGGAGCAAGCTAGGAATTATCCTCACTTGTAGTACTTCTACAGCTGTTCAAACTCTGCTGTGCAAAGAACCCTAGTGCTTGCAGAAGCATTTGTCAGTGAGCAAGAAAGTGAATCAGTTGCGGTGCGTATCAGCAACTGTTACTACTCCACGTAGAGCGAGAGGAGCAAAGAGAGAGCCTCTCCCCCTGGAGTTTTGCCTTATGCTAGTAGTTATACGTGACAACTAGACCGTCCGTTGTCAGAAGAGACATAGTGACACGGTTTCATCCATACAGGAGGAGAAACGAGTAGCCCATTAGGGAGGCATATATAAGGGAATAGAAAAGGATAAAAGATAGGAGGGAAAGATGAAAGGAGTAGCAGAAAAATGCTCCATTAAGCTTTTTCAGTGATGGCAAAGCTGCCTTCAGTTCACATGGAAATAAAGAGGGAAACGCTTCCACTCTTCAGTAACTGTTGCAATTACTGCGTGGGAGACGTTGTTTTTCAGCTGTGAACGGGAGGAAAGATAGCCAAAAATACTGTGTTAAATATGGTGCATGCTGCGTAAAAGTTTGAAAAATACTGTTGAGTCAACATGAGATTGAAAGCACAAGCTTGTTAATTTGTATTCTCTGTGGGCAGGATTTTGCTTTTGCTTACGGGAAGGTGGGCCCTAAGTCTGCATTTCTTCTGTGGGTGGACACAGAATTCTGTGGGACAGAATTATTTTGTTTCTGTCCTCGGATTGCAGTGGTATAGAGGATTTGGTACCTGTCTGGTTATTCACTTTCTTTAAAACTAACTGTTTGCTTTTTTTGTATTGCCATTCCACAACCTCCTGTCTCTCTGTAACTTTTCATTTTGTCTTGTGTTTCCTTCCTCACTTTTTCTTTCCATTTATACTGTCACGTCCTGGTTCCACGAGTTGTTTTGTTTTGTACGTGCGGGGGTTTTTCTGACTATGCCTTTCCTCAGAAAGCACGCCTCCCGCAAATTGCACCCTCCCTACCAGGTGTCGGTCCCCGCACCGCAACACGTAGGGGGGTTTGTGTGGGACTTCCTGGGAAAGTGAGTCCTCTATAAGGCTTCTGTTTCCTACGGGGTGGAATGTCACTGCTGGCTGCCCGGCTGCTGCTGCTGCTGCTGCTCTTTGGGTCTGGTGCAATTAAGCTTTGTTTCTTAGGTCAAACAGGAACTAGTTACAAGCTCCAACAGTCTCTGTGTTCCACTCGTGTCACAGTGGTTATGACCGTAGTCCAAAGGAAGTCTGCTGCTCTTCTCCCTGGTTTAAACCTGACGGAAGCTGTTGCTTTGTATTCTAATTCTCTTGCTGTGTTTTACCTATGGTTCTAATCTCTGCTATCAATTCTGCCTGAACCAGCTAAAACTCAAGTGTTCTAAAATGAGTCATTGATAGAGGTCAGTATTGCCTTATTCTTGAGTTCTATTGTGGTTATTATCCTGTAATAACAAAAAGGAAAAAAAAAAGAGAAACAGTGCTAGTCATCTGGGAGATGGCCATCACAGCCTTCAGAGGTGTAGTTTACACACAGAGGTATTTGTGTGCATGTATTCTACAAATAAGACCTGACTGTATACATGAGAGGTGGCAGTAAAATCTCTCGTCCTTTGAAAATAAGTCCTGGGTGAATGCGTATGGAAGTTCTTGTTCCAGTTACAGTCTTAAAATTGATTTTAATATAGCAACCTCACTATATATGATTGGTAGTCCTTGCAAGGACATAGGGCACTACCGTTTTTTTCCTGAAGGAGACTTGACTTTTGTTTGGGAACAAAGGAAGACAGTGCCCAGCTTTGGAGTACCAGCAGTCCCATTAAGGACAGCAGGAAATGATGTTTTAAGAGAGAGATTTGGGGGAGTTTTCTAAAAAGAATTTAAAGATGCCCTGTTCTAGAGGAAACCTTCAAACTTTTGATGTGTAGCAGCCAAAAGGTATACTCATCTTAAATATTTCTTCTCAACAGTAAATAAAGATAAAAGATTTTAAAAAATAGTATGATCTCACTGCTGAAAAAAAGCGGACAGTAGAAGGAAGGATCTTACTCTCTATGTCCTTAAGGCAGTGATGTGTTTGTGTAGTGGTCTGTGAAGGATAGGTGGAGAGAGAAATTAAATGCATGTTCCATCAGCTTTATGGTTTCCTAGTATAGTGTAAAGGAAACTATACTAGTAAATTATTCTCTAAGCTTAAGTCAACAATTTGAAGTTGAAATATGTATTTTCAAACCACTAATTGTACCTTGTAATAAGTCTCTCAAACTTCAAGTTAGTTGTTTCGGTGCATTTTTAAACAATTTGTTTAGAGAATTCCTAATCAAGACCCACATCACGGCATGTAAGTAATGGAAAGTAAAATGCACATTGTCAAATTAAAGAACAAAAGGTGTTTATAAAGTCATAATCATCACCGTTGAAGTTAACCTTGTGACATAGTATGACTCTAACTCTGTATTATGGTAGTTCATTAAAGTCCTCCAAAAATAAATTAAACTTTTATTCAGTCATAGTGAAATCTGAAATAATTAAATATTACTTTAAACCACTTTAATCTATTTTGGTAACATAAATCATAAAAGCAAATCAGATATATTTATCTCATGGTTGCACAGTATTTTTACAAGACAGAATTTCTTATTGTTGGTCTCCTCCACGTCCCTCAAAAATGCATAGCTTAAGCGAATATTAAAATTCTAAGGTTAATCACTCAAAGCTTAGGACATTCCAAAATGAAGATTGCCATGTAATTTTAATTCACCTCTTGCGTGTGTCTACGTATCACAGTAAAGTGACACAGCCTTTATCCATATGAACAAATTTTTTCCCCAAGAATGCTGCCTTTGATGTGTGAAGGATGTACCTGAAATTGTTGCCAAACATCAGGGTGAGGCTGACACCTGTCATGGAAAATTTCAGTACAAATTGTTGATATTTGGCAAGCAACTGAGAACAAGATTTTGTAATGGAAAGAAGTGGTCAGGCCTGTAGTCAGTCCAGCTCCACCCCTGAGCAGACACATCTCTTGAATATTAAGATTTTCATAACTTCCAAACTAGGAAATGAAGAAGTAATTTCTTTCTTCTCAGTCTTGTTTCACCTTCATACAAAATGAACATTAGGCCTGAAGTCCCTCATCAGGTTTCACAGAGAAAAAAAAATTCATTTCATACCAACCTAACTGCTCTGGCACCTTTACTCACAGGTATTTAGCTTTAGACAGTTGAAAGTGTGCCAGTTACCAGACAGCAAGTGTCTGCTTTCTGACAGCCAACCTTTGTTAAAGTGCCTTTAGGTCAACCCTCAACCTCACTAATCGCTTTTGAAACCTACAGCTAAGAAAAGAAAAGAGAGACACTGCCAATAATTGCAAATCCATCTGTAGAGAGCGCCAGATAGAAAAGCCATCACAGTGATTTTACGGTGACTCCTCAATCTTCACCTTTTTCATGCAATGGGATATCCTTTTTCCATTTGTTCTTTGTTTAGCTCTCCTTTATTTCCCATTCTTTCCCTTTTCCTGTGTTTTGGGAGAAACTGAAACTTTGTGATACTGTAGAAACAGCTGTTTTAAAAAACACAAAGTCAAAGAACCCTAATTAGTCCAGCCCTTGACATGGTGAGGGGTCAGGGCTGGTGCAGGCTCGGGCTGAATGAACTTGCAGTGTTATCCCATCACTGAACCACCTGAGCCTGGGTACTTACCCCAGTGTTATTTCCGTGTTCGAGCAGGCAGGACTGACACTTCTAAACAGAGCGATTCATGTCAGTGGAACTGAGTACAGACCGTCTCCTTTGTTAAATTCAGCAATGGGCTGAAAGCATTGGTTTATCTACCATTCCAAGACCAAGGATCTGATCTTGGATCCTCCCAGAAGGACTTTACATTAGAGAAATGCTTACAAGCAGTGAGAAGCATTGATTGTTAACGTTTTTGAAGGCTTCTTTTCCTGCCAAATGTCCTGCAGCATCCAAGTCGTGTTTGTTGTTACCATTAAATCAAGGTGGTTATCAAGCATTCCCTCTCATGCCTAAGACTGTTATCTGTAAGGAATAGAGGAGCTGTCGCCTGATGATTTATACTCTGCCTGTATTGTAGCAATGATGGGTTTTATTTAGCAAATACCTCCCAATCTGACTGGTTGGTAGAGCGTAAGAGCTACGATGTAATTAAAGTAATTATAAAATCAGAGGAGAAAGAAAATTATTAAAATAATGAGGCTAGTCTGCCTATCAGGGTTTCATTGTTGCCTGCCTTTACTACCTCTCTTCAAAAGCTGTCTTGTAGCTTTGTTGAAGCTACCACCAAAAAAACCCTTCGATAAAACTGATAGAGAAAAATAAAAGTGGCAGATGCTTACATTGTCTTGGAATACGATAAGAACAAAAAGAAAACCCAGGGATCACCAGCAAGCCAGTGCGGTAGCAACGTGAGTGCTCCATGGCCGTGTTTGTGCTCTCAGATGGGTGCATGCACGGGTGCACACACAGACCTTCCACTTCTCCATCTCTTCCCCGTCCCTCTAAGTACCAACTATGAGGAAAAGAAAAGGCAGGCTGTCATTCTTTTTGTCAAGAAGAGGTATCAAAAGTGATAAATACAACTAGCCTTTCTGATTCGGCTGACGCTAGGAAGATCAAGTTCGTTATTATTCCCTGTCAGAATGCTTTGAAGGAATGTTGAGGTAGTAAATGCACACAATCGCTCACTGTCAAACAAGTGGAATTCAAAGGTTGGCTAGAGATCATTACGTAAGCTTCTCCCTAAGGACACTGGAAACTAGTGTAGCAGACTCATATCACTCCCTGTGATATACAAGCACATGGAAAAAATTACAGCTGAGATAATCAACAGCTTGTTAAATACATATTTCTTAATTAAAATACTGAAGCATTCACATCTCACCAACTTTTTTGATCTGCACCCAGCCATCAGATTTAAGTTGTCTATATCTTTCCATTAATGGGATAGCATTTGAACAGAAAATGGCTTTCTCCGAGACTACCGTTTGGTGTTAGGATTGTCTTGTCTCCCTGTGTGACTGTTGCGTCGGAGTACACGGTTACTGGGGCTGGGCAGAAGTGCTGCTGCTGGATCTTGGAAGGAATGCTGCAAGTCTGTGTTCTTGCTCGAAGGGAAACAGTGCAAACTAAAAATTATTATTTTGCTCTGTAATGAGCATGTCTTGGTATGTATGTGATCCTGCTTGCTTGGGGCTGCTTCCTGGGGCAGGTGCTTGCTGCGCTCCTCTGCTCAATTTCACTGATGTAGCCCCGTGCACTGAGGCTTCGCCTCCAGTCTGTAGCAGATCTCCATCAACTTCCTAATTGCTGGCAATTGCAGGTATCTGCCTGGGTTTTAGTCGTAGTGATAGCACAGATCCAGATTTTTTTCTAATTTTTAATGTGTTTTCAGACACAGCCCTTTTTTTTGTTTGGATAAATGTTATGATTGTTCTAAAAATCCACTTCTAAAAAAATAAATATATATATATTTTGAACTTCTGTAAGAAAACATGGGAAAAGAAGCAATTACACAAAATGTATGTTTCTTTGGAAGAAAGAATTTATTTCATAACAAAATGAAGATGTAGCAATAATTATTCCCCATTCAAATCCTGTGCAGCTGGCTAAATAATACTTCTGTAGCATACAGAAAATTGCAGGTGACCTCAGCACAGCGTGTCAGGTACTGTTTTGCCTTCATCATGTGCCAGCAAAAGATGCTCCTCTTAATAGCCTTGAAAAGAACAGTATGGTTCATTCACATTTTACAGGGTTATCCTTAATGCTAGTCTGTATGGTTTTTCACTATTAAATTGAAGAAACAATATCACTGCAGTGGAAGCAGTAAATACAAAGTGTCTCTGAAACACAAAATGAGGAGTCTTAAACTTTCATAATCTGGATTCCATGACAGTCATAAAAAAGACAAGATTTTTTTCCCCTTACCTTATTTATTCCCGTATCTAACGTGTTTATTCTCACTGTTTTGATCCCTTTTGTTAAGCTTGTTTGACCATTCGTAGGTCTGCAGCTCAGCTGAGAGAGCGTACTCTTGGATTTCAGTCAGAATTGTTAATTACACCTTTTCTATATGAATTAACTGAGGCTTTTGGAACATTGTAACATACTTCAATATCAAACACTGAAATGTGGTATTTGGCGTTTTGCAAGTCTCATCTTCCCCAAAATCCCCAAGTAACACAGTCTTTACAGCAGCTCTCCTTGAAGAACTCAATTTGAAAAATGTTAGTTTAGAGGCCAATGGAAAGTATCTTTACACTAGTTTATCTGTTACAGACCAACAATATATTTCTCAGCTATACCTCACTCTGAAAATGTTGCTTGGACAAATTCAATATCCTACATTGTTGAGTGTAAAATTTATGCCAGAAATATGGACTTCAAATTCCATCAGTTCCATGTACCAAGAGTGATAAAGCATATAGCAGTTAGCCTATCCTATAGAAATATTTTGCTCCAGACCACATCCTACCATTTTAGAGTAAAATTTTGCCATGGCGGAAGTGCAGCATATGTTGTGGAAGCCAAATTGCCACTTTGTGGGACGTTTACTTTTCCTCTCTTCTATTGACTGGAAAAGACTAAACTTTAAAATCAGGTGAAAGAAGATCTGTATTTATGGCCCCTTGTTGTCTTACATTGCTGTTATCAGTGAAATTGGCAGCAGATGCCTTCGAAAAGGTATTGGAGATACTGGAAAATAAAAAAGCAATAATGAACCTATGGGACCTCATGTTATACAGGGAACTCCAGCATTTTGTCTTGGTCAATCCTGCTGTTGAACAATGTTGGAGAGAACTGTCAAAGATATGCCTGTTTGGTCATTATTGTTTTTAGATTGCACCTTATATGGGAGAATTAAGACAGCAACACTGCAGGAAGAAGAGGCAGATGCTTTTTTTTGTTTGTCTTTGGAAAGCTGACTTCAGTGTCAAAATAAAGATGAACTTTTAGCTTTTACAGGTCTTCACATCTTGAAGACTTTACTCCATGGTTGGGGTTTTTCTCCCTTCTATTCCCTTTTGATAAGTTTTGATTGTCTGCAGGAAAAGTGGAAGAAGAAGTGCCTTGCTCATGGAGAGAAAATAAGCACCTAGAAGGTGGCATAAAGGAACACATTAGGGTTCATCAATAGTCAAACTCCACATTTTCAAAATGCTTGTTAGAATTCTGAAAGGAGGATACTTGCTAGTGATGTGATGTAAATCCAGACTTTTCTACAGTTGGCTTAATCCCCTTTCCCAAGAACTGTTGTGTGTTAGAGACTTGTCTCTACAGAAAGTTGCCTCTAAGTGAAATGGTGTAATCTAATAAAAATGTCCTTTTTTCTTTATTTTTTTTTAATTAGATGTCTATAAAACATGCAAGTCTCTGTGTTTGTGAAGGACTGTGTGTCTGTGTGCCATTACCTGATTTAGATCTGCTTGTTTTGTCCTGTATTCTTGAACTGCCTTATCTCTGGACACTGTTTTCACAAACTCTAACTCTTTTTTCTTTCGCATCTCCTTCCTGGATTTGCTGCTTTCTTCAGCCTCACCTCAAGGTCAGTATTCACTTTTAATAAGGGTGTTTATAAGACTTGTCTATTCAGCTAAAACTGAGATCTCACAGAAGATTGCACATGAAATTGCATGATCTACAAAATAGAAGATCAGATATTTGGTTAAGTCTGTGTAGGAGGATGGGTTAGACAGGGTGCATGTTTAGGAGAAACATGTACTTGAAGGAAAGAATTTATATCAAGCCACCATAAATCAGTGTTGTAGTGCACTGGGAAGAAGGGGGAAGACTTAACAATGAAACCTTTCAAGGAAAAAAACTTCAGGAACAGGAAGCTGAAGTAAGACAATTTAAATATTCTTGGGCTTAACTGTTACTTGAAGAAGAAAAAAGGTTGAGCATTAGCCGTATTCTCTGATACATGCTGTTGAGCGCAAAACTAGTTCCTTTAAAACACTGGTCATCCGTATTTTAACTGTTGGATTTTTATCATGGTGTTTGTTTTTGAAACCTTCTAGTGATGTTGCAGAACTAGTTTGGGTGCAGTTTGAGTCTATTCTGCTGTCGGAAAGAACCGAGGGCTGCGTGTTAGAAATAAGTAAATCAGCGAGAAGGCACAAAGTGATAAACTTCTGAAAAAACCTTACCAAGAGACAACATGTTTTGAAGTTGTTCAGCCATGGGTCAATTTTTTATTTTTAGATTTTAAAAGCATGATTTTATATTTAAAAATCTTTGCTAAACATAGATTTTGTGATTTCAATAGGGTAGCTAGGAGTGTTCACTCCTAGCCCCCGTTCTAGTCTTTGCTGATAAAGTCCGTTTGGTAGAAAGTGTCTGCGACCCTTGACGAAGGAATGATTGTAATTGTTTCAGGCAGTGTCTTTGCCCAGAAAACCACTACATAATGACTAAAGTTCTGAGTTATGCTAGGAGTAAACGTTTATGGCCTACGTAATACCAGTCAGAGTACCTGACCTAATGGCCCTCAGTTGCCTTTGAAGGGCCCCCGTTCTAGTCTTTGCTGATAAAGTCTGCTTGGTAGAAAGTGTCTGCGACCCTTGACGAAGGAATGATTGTAATTGTTTCAGGCAGTGTCTTTGCCCAGAAAACCACTACATAATGACTAAAGTTCTGAGTTATCGACCAACATCCGACTTCTCTATTCCTGATTAACGTTGTGAAAAATGTGGTGGTGAGTGGAATCCCATGGTGCTGCTGACGCCTTTAAACCGTCTCGGCGTCCTGACCTTGGTTTGGCACAGATGTCGCACTTGTGGCCTTGGCTGTGTATTTTCCTTCCTCCCACAGACTGGAAAAAGATGGGAAGTTAATCACGTTGTTGTCCATCAATACCTTACGTATTCAGTGTGTCGTACTGGCGTACTTATAATTGTTGGGGAGAGGAGGGCTGTCCTTGAATGACCCTCTTTTTTTAAGATCCCAAGGAACAGAACTGCCAGGAAGCTTTTCTGCCCCGTGATCTTTGTCCTCTGAAACACAGTGTCTTTTCTTGCATGAACAGCCCTTCTGTTGGGCAGTCTATATTTGCTGGTTGCCACCATGAGTGGAGTTTGACGTGCTTGGTCTGGCCAATAAAGTCCTAAATGTTACGGAGCCTGCCTGTCAAAGATGCTTCAGCTTTAATCCATATGGCTATAGGTTTTTATCAATATCAGCACCTGTGCTGCAATTTGTGGTGAACAAGAAGGGGAACTATTTTTAGGGTGTGATTTGGGTGTGTTTTTTTCTGAGACCTGGCATGATCTCTTTCCCCAAACAGTGGAACCATAAGTTTTCTTTCTCTCATTTAGAGCACACTGTAAAATTTGGCTAGGGGAGATATGACTGCGGTTTGAGGTGGCCAAGTGTTAAGTTCTTTGAAGAGTTTTCTGATAAGGTGTTAAAGAGATTGTCCATTCTGTCCTCAAAGTTTCGTAGTGGTTTTATTCTTATGGTTTTTTTTAAATTTATCACTATGATGGCTAGTTGCTGAGGTTTTCATATATTTGTTAAAATAAATCAAGAGTGTAAGGGAATAGGTGGAATGACTGCTCTTGGAACTACGAAATCTCTGCTGTCCAGAAGCACAATGAAAAGATTGTCCCAAGGACAAGCAGGAAAATTACAGGGGTTGTAGTACCACTCATTTTCATTCCTACGCATTTCAGTGTTTGGCTAATTACTGTTAACTGCAATATATGAAGAAATAGCTTTTCTGTGAAGTCAGATTCTACTCTGGAAGCTACTATGGGAGCCATGGTTTTACTTCTCTCGTAATGGTGTAAGCAGCGGGTTTTTTTCAGTCATCAAAGCAAATGTGTCTTCCTGGAAAAGAACTGAATATGTGAAAAAAATGTGTTAGGCATGTCTGTCTTCTAGAAACAGGAAGAAATACTCTGGATTATATCTGTTCTCATCAAGAACAGCTTTGCTTACTGTAATCAGTCCAAAACCTTTGAATTTTCCGATCTGTCTATTAAGCTTTCATCATCGCTCTCCTGTTGATAAACTCAGTGAATCAGAATTTAGTACTGTAATCTGCCTCACTGTTGCTGTTATGGCATGTACTTACTGCTTAGAAGTCTAAGGGCCTGGAGTGGATGTCAGACTGATTCATAGTAAATAAAATAATCTTGGAAGGTGTGAGGATTAAAGTGGTTTTCCATAAGGCATTTTTGTTAAGCATCTCTGTTGACGAGAGCCTTACAAGAAAGAACTATCCAATGCAGAGTTCATGGGTAACAGGCCGAGTAACTCTATTCTGGTGTCATTACTTGCAGCAGTGAAAAAAATACCATGAAGTCATATGCTGCAGTTCTTTTAAGTGGTTATTGTGTGTATGTGTCACAAAAGTTGGGATGGAAAAACATAACAAGACTGAGAAAATCAGGTGCTATAGTGAGTGACTCCATACTTTTCAAGGAAAGAATGAGCTATATTAAGAAAGCAAAAGCAAGATTTCTAGCTTCAAATTGGGTAACAAACACCCTAACTGCTTCAAATTTTGGTGGTGGGTTTTTGGGTTGGTTGGGGTTTTTTTTCATTTTGTGTGCTGAATAACGTTGAACATGCTATTTATCGACAATTTATCTTTGTAGTACTGAAATGGAAATACGTCACTGGAATGGAAAAACATCTGGAACCATAGGACAGGGGACCTCCCACAGGAGGTTTGTCTTCTAGGGTCCTGCTTTCTACTGTCAGATTTTCTAATAGTTCACATCACGTGGGTAATTGTACCATCTGTCATCTTTTAAAGCAAGTAATCCAGATCTTAAGAGAAAGAAGTTTTCTGGATTTTTTGCTATACCAAAGAGAGTTTGATGCAATAGGAAGTAATAAAAAAAATACTGTGCACCGTGTTTCCACCCAGCAAAGTGGCTTGGTGATTAGATGAGTGCAGGCCATGGCATGAATCCAGTTAAAAGTCTGCTATGAGTGCTCATGTAAAATTAAATGTCAGTGTAGCAACTCAACTGTAGCCTTATAAAATCTAAGTAAAAACAAAATACTAAATCTGAGGGTATTATTTCAGGCCTTTTTCCAGAATCCTAAATTTATGTTAAACAGAACATGTCTAACCACCAAAGAAATATTTAAAACATATCATCCTTCTCTAAGAAAAGGATACATTATATTGCCTAGAAAATCAAGCAAATACATGAAACTCCGGATGATATTAATTAAAAAAAAGGCAGAGTACTTAGATACAGGCATAGCATATAGTCTGTGGTACCTGCGGGTTTTTCATTGCGATGGAAATACCTTTGCACACTGTGTCATAGAATATATCTCCGGGAAGCTGAGTGTCCGCGTACTGAGAAGGTCCCTCGGCAGACAGGAGAGGTTTCAGTGAAGCGTGGCTGGCTCTTTAGTCTCGTACCTTCAGAAGACTCAGGTCTCCATTCAGTCACCATGCTGGCCATTAAGCACACCAGGAAATGGTAGAAATTTGAAGCATTTCAAGTCAACAGCTGTCATTTTTAGCTCAGCAGAGGCAGATACATTGTGTTCCAAGAAGTTTCCATTTACACTTCCTTGGTCATCTCTACAAGATAACAACCTCTCAGAATTGTTCTCTGTTCAATATAGGTTTCCTTTAATTGGACTTAGAGCAAAGCCAGCATTATGGAATGTCGTACATGAAAAAGTGTGCTGCTTGTGAGAGTTGCCTATCCCTTGAGAGTGAGGAGAAGTAAGGCATCTTAGGGACGATAGTGGGGAAAGGAAGAACTGAAGGCATCCGACTGGTTGGCTGTGAAGGTTGGGTGGTGATGGAGTAGGGTACAAAGTAGAACTGTGTTTTCCCTTAAAACAGGTCAGTGGCATGGTCTTTGAAATTTGCTTTGCGTATAGTGATTATCAGGGCTTTCATCCTCTGTTTGAAGTGGAATCTGTAGCTTTTCTCTCAAAGCTCCTCTTGCCTCATTTCACTGCAGCGTAACAAAGCAAAATTATTCACAGCTGTGCATCTCAGAATTCTCACTTTTCTGCAGTCTCGGATGATCTGGTTTCTTTCTTATTACCTTTTGAAATTAATTTAATTATATGCAACACTGATGAGTTGTTTTTCTCTTGGTATTATTGCTCTGGTTTCAGTACATGTATTCACAAAGCGTGCGTCTGTCCTGCGGAGGTTCACACTGAGGTAGCATTAGAAAGACACGTGGCTGGATATGACACTAGGGAGGATGTTTGTGTGTCAACAGTATGCTGTGAATTTTGAAGAGCTCTGAGTCAAATGCTCTGAAAGATTAGAGGAACCCCTCACAATTTGTTTTTTTTCAGATATATCAAAAAAGTGGCTTTTTACTGTACTATTTGAAACATCAAAATACAACTTTATTTTTAGAAGACATTTTAAAACATGTTCATATACCCCAAAATTAACAGATTACCTAGCATGTCATCATCAGAAGATTAACTGAAATTATCATTCAAGCTTCACGCAACATTAAACATTTTTACTAACCCATATGTGTCACATCACATTTAGTCAAAGGAATAAAATCTGAAGGCTGTTTTTCTTCTTATACAGCTAACTTCTGTGCAAAAAATTATCCCACCCCAAATGGCTAGATTTTTATTTCTACTTAAATTCTAAAAGCCAGGTAAGTATAATGACAGACAGTGAATTTATGTGTCCATGGTAAAATAGTATTGATGCAAACGTTTCCGTAACTGACAGTGCCAAAAGCCTTAACACACGCTGGACTCAGCAATAATACGATAGTTACAGAGAACTCAGTTGGGCAGGAGACCTTTTTAAAAGGTTGTTGGAAAGGATGAGGAGCTCAGTAGCTTCTTTTCATTCTTTTTTATTGATAAGGGCTCCTTTCAGATCCCTGAGCATAGTGGTAGAGTCTGCAGGAGTGAAATATTACCCGCAGAAGTGGAAGAGCAAGTTCCAGACCATTTAAACGAATGAGAAGTATGCAGGTTGATGGCATCAGGTCAGATACATGCAGGGTTGCTGAGGGAGCCAGCTGATGTCATAGCAAGGACTCTCCCTATCATTTTCAAAAGCTCGTGGCTGTCAGGAAAAGTTCCTCATGAGTGGCAAACATCACACCCATCTTCCAGAGGATGAGAAGGAGGATCCACAGAATTGCAGGCCAGTCAGTATAACTTCTTGCGCTGGGAAGTTTTTGGAACAGATCTTCCTGAAAGCCAACTCCGAGCACCTAAAGAACAAGAAGGTGATAGGGAACAGCCAGTATGGATTTACAAGGGCAAATCATGCCTGACCAACCTGATTGCCCTCAGTGGTGAGATAACTGTCTCAAAGGGGAATCACAGTGATGGAGTCAGATACTGAAACAGGTCCCCAGAGAGGCTGAGGATTCTTTATCCCTGGAGATGCTCAAAACTCATCTGAACAAAGCTATGAGCAACCTGCTCTAATTTGGCTTTGTTTTGAGCAGGAGATTCAACCAGGTGACCTTCAGAGATCCTTCCAACCAAAATTACTCCATGATTCTAACTTCCTGTGGTAAGTTAATCTGTATTCTAGGACAAACTCTACAATTTTTGTGTGTTTTTCTTAAAAATTTGCTGCATAATATTGACCTTGAAGAACAGGATAGACAGTAACTGTCTTACTATTTCACAGCACTACAGCTGTAAGAAAAGAAAGAAGAAAAATATGGTGGTGGGGCCCACTGCACTTTTATTTCTTGCAAATTTCTACTTGTATTCTCAGTTTTTAAACAATTTTTAAAATCCCCAGGAACTGCTGTTTTCTGCAATAATATGTGACTGTGATATGTGTCAGTGTGGTATTAATAGGTTTGTCCTTTCAGAAATAATAATTTACCCAGATGTTTTTCTTTCGGGACTTCTAATATAGCTCCTCCTACTTCTGTCTCCTTCCCCATCCCTAAACACAGGCACTCTCAGGTTTTATTACTGTTAATAGAATCACAGAAGATAAAATGGGAACTTATCTCTGTTTCCCATGTTGTTTATAAGCTCAGTAAGCTTTTCTTGCTGGCAGAGAGCTTAGGCTGGGACAGTGACCTTAGATCTGAGAGCGCTGGGGTGTACTAGTCTGCATCCTTCGTTACCAGGTATGCTGTTATGCCTTGTCAATTGGGTTGAAAGAACCGTTTTCCACTTGCAGTATTCACATCCTTTTTTGTCACGTCCTTTCTCTTGCTCAGGTTGTGCGCAAATAAAAAAAAGCGTAATTGACTCTGCATCTTCTTCTCAGCTGCCTTGTTGAGACAGCATTTTTCTGCTGTGAGATTTTCAGCTGGCTAGGGAGTTACTCCTCGTGTTGTTTAGTCTGTGCCTGTGACTAAACTGAAATGTTACCTTTTGTTCTTGTGTTACTTGTGAAGATCAAGTTCCGTTTTTGACCTGCACTCAAGGTGACTTCACCGCCTCGGATGAGGTCACTGGAACCCTTGTGTTTCACATGTGCCTTTCAGTACTTTACTCATCAATTGAGACCATTTCTTATTACCACTAGTTGCTAGCTGATGTTTTTCATCCTGATTCTTGTGAAACCAGCTTTCCTAGCTGTCCTGTGCATAGTCTCTGGAAATAATTTCGCATCTTTTGGATGAAAAATACACTAGGTAAGCATAGATATTACAGTCATAGAGTTTATAGATTCAATGCACACTTCTATTGCTATCACTCAACTAATTTGAAATCACTCTAAATCACATTACTCCAAAATAAAAATAAAATAAAATAGCTTATCCATAAAATCCCAAGTAGGCTATTACAGATACTGCAAGATAAAACCATGCTTAACATTCTTATGCTAAGATTAAATTGTTAAGCTCTTTTTTTCTCTTTTTCCTTTCTCTTCTATGGCTCTCTTCCATTTCATTGTCCTGATAGGGTGGTGTAGTCAAATATTCCCTCCTTCCTTATAACATGTTCTTCATTTGCTAAGAATAGAGGGCCCCTTGCATGCTGGAATATGTCAGCTTTTCTAGTTAGTCTTATTCTTGAAGTACCCCAGGTAATTCAGACAGATTTAATCATACTCTCAGAAACTTAATTCATTTCCTTCTTATCCAGCAGATAGGCCGTTCTTTCTTAATTAAAATAAATGTTTTTTCACTTCCTTGGAGAATAAAATATTTCCAGTTGTCACTTTCTGTTCATGACTGACTAATTAACTCCTAGCTCTGAGGGGTAAAATGCCACCTATCCCTTTATTGACCCAGCATACTCCGTTTGACGTGGAATGTTTTTATATGGAGCGTCATTATATTACAATTCACAGTACTCAACAGATCTGATAGAAATTGGGATCGAGCATGATGGTAGTTTTGGGGTGACAGTGGGGTTGTAATGATTCAGTTCCAGCATCCTTCTTTCAAGCATTCTGGAATGAAGTCGATCATTACATGTAACCTATCTCCTTTTTTAAAAACCAAGAGTGACAAAGAATTAGAAACTTGAGTTGCACAACACTCTCTGTAGATAGACCCGAAGAGCCTTATTTGGTCCTTGAAATTACAGCTGCCAACAACTGGCAGTTGCCAAGCCTGGTGGGCACAGTGCCAGCCTTGACAAAAGAGTGCCAATCCAAGAGAAAATTGAGGTGGCTTTCCTACCAGTTCCTACTCTCCTGTGTGGCTCAGCTCCCTCCTAGCATGTAGACTTGTGGCTTGTCAAAGCCATGGATTTACTGTAGCTCACCAGATGGTAGCTCTGGAAAGCATATGTTGGCTTCCTTCACGTTGTAGTATCAGTCCAACTTTCAGCTTTATCGGTCCCACTGGCACTAATAGCACTGACCAGATTGTTTCCGTTCCGAATGCCAGGAAAACTCAGGCTGTCTGCACACTTCCCCTTGCGTTTTTAATGTTTTGACTTGTTCGTGCCGTGTTTGGTGAAATCCCACTTGCTGGGAACTAAAGGAGAGGTGACATAATGCAACTTTCCCCTACAGGTATATGGAAGGGTAAAGAATCTTAGCCAAGCAGGCTTTAGTGGGGATGCTGCATCTTTGAAAATACATTCTTTTGGGGGCATCCTCTGTGGGGCATTTTATTTTTTGCCAATATTGTGTTCAGTGTTGTTTGGTTCTTTCTCTAGGCCTGCCTTACTCTGTAATAATCTGCATCATATGCTCACTCAGTTCCTTTAGAATGCAATGTTTAAAGGAAAAAAAAATGTATTCTGTTTAGTTTTTGAATAGCTGGTAGGTTTCTTGGTTTTGCTGGATGTGCCTGAAATCCTCAGGTAATTGTACCAATTAAATAGCAGTATTAATCTTGTTAACTTATAAACAAATACTAGATTAGGTATGCACATTCACTTCACTTTTCAGTGTGTGATTTTTGACTTTACATAGAGAATACCAGCAGAATAAGTTAGCAATGTCACAGAGACCTGAACAAACAGTTTAGAAATAGGTTTTGTTTTTTTTTTTTTTTTTACCATAACTCCTTCTAGCAATATAAATAAAGGTTATAAAAGCAAACACTTTTTCAGTATTTGACATGTCAATATATTTCAAGGGATTGATACCCCATTAATCAACGTAAGATGTCTTTTCTTTTAGCATTGCTTGGTTGCTTCCTGTTCTCTTGCACCTTGCACAGAAAATCTTCTTTTTCTTTTTCAATATTTACTTTTAGGCCATCCTGCCTGAAAAAAACCTGGCGGAGAGCATTAAAACAAGCAAAAACTTTATTAGGCTACTGCAAAATGATGTATTATACTGCAAAAGTGGCTACTGACTTGGAGTGTGAAAAAAATTGATTTCACTGGTCTGTTTGGAGTACAACACATGCGATAACTGCAACATTTTATGTAATTTATTCTCAAAGGGAATATTTCCTCATCATATCTCCGAATCAAAGGGACTGTTCACTACATTATAAGGAATAGGCACAGTTTTGTAGAGCCTGTGCGGTGGCATTACATAAAGGTTTTAAGTTAATTCAAATAACTCGTTTTTTACTTCTTAGTTCACCACATGCCTTCTTCCCTTTCTTGTACCTCTTGCTTTCAGCACTGAGTTCACATTTTAATATAGAATATGCAGATGTCTTTGCTCCAAGAGATAGGGCATGGCACACAGCTTTTGACAGTTTGTTTCCTTTGCTTATTTCCATGTTCTTTTTGCGTGTTCATGGATAACATGAACAATTGACAGCTGAAACGTAGCTGAAGGAGTCTGCTTTGTATTTTAAATGCTTAAAGCTTCAAACATGATTTTATCGTGGGCAAAAACCTGACAGTGTGAACAAAAGTCAAATATTTGGAAGATCATTTAAAGTTTTACTATCTTGGTTAATGTTAAATAGAAGGGATAAGTACGTTTTATTCCCAGCATATTCAGGTTTTTTTCCTGAATTATGTTGTGAAGCTTCTGATAGTATCATCTGTTTTGCTTAGATTTCCCAGCCTTACTTTTACAGGTACATCACACTCTTGTTGAATGCATTAGATTTTCCTAAAAATCACTTCCTTTCTCTGTCTATGAAGAAACAGCAGATCCACAAACTCAGAACCATTCTCACTATCAACTTTAGGTTTATTCTCCTCAGAACAAACACATGCTGACGCAAAAAAAAATTTTGCCTTATAGTGGCTGCAATTCAGATCCCATCCAAACCTGACTGCTGACAGTCCTCGGTCTTCTCATGCACCCTCATCGGAATCAAAAATCTCCTCAGTGCCTCTAAAACTGAAATTCAAACCACCAATGAAGGTTTGGTATGTTCTTGTGCCCTTGTCTTGGGAAGTGCAGTAGGAGCCTTGGGGTATCAGCACTGCATAACCTATACAACTACAACAATTCATGCCACTTGCTGGTCTCTGTAGTCCCTCTTGTGCATAGTTCTCCAAAGTTTATGGCTTTATTTCTGAATAAGTAGGAGGTTTTGCTAATGCGTGAGGCTCTGAGTTAATTTTTTTCCTTGTGAAAGAAGAATTTAAATTATTTTAAAGACCTAAAGATACTGTCACTCAGAACATTCTGGAAGTACCTGGAAGGCCAGCTCTGAGGAAAGCTGCAGTTTACCTTGTAAGAGCATGTCAAGGGTACATTCTTGGCAGATCAACTTGATTGTCGTCTTGCCTTCAGAGGGACTGAAACAGTTTTGGGAGTACATATGAAGTGCTAGTACTTTTCCATTACAGATGTAATGTTCCCCAGATAAATTTTTATCTTATGTACTTATTTATTTATTAATTTATTAATTGAGACAAGTACATCTTATCAGTTTGCAAGTACGTTCAAGGAAAATCTGATCTTGAGCCAAGAGATACTGAGTTTTATTAAAGCAACATGGCTTTCTTAATTGTCTTAATTAGTGTAAAGGGTCTGTACACTGCTACGTTCTTCCTTACAACTGTCTGCTGCGCAAGCAGAAAGCAGTCAACAAAAAACCCACCAAAACTTTTAAAGGAATTTCAGCTGACTTCCAAAGAGGAAGGAGTGCGTTTTCTTCTGTGTCTTGGAATAGTGGAGGATATTTTATTTTAAAGTAGGAAGGGACTGGAACTCTCCTCTTACCTTTCTGTGTTCTGTTTTAACCATAGCCTCAGTAATTCTTTATTAGATTTTCAACACTGATTTTATCTCTTCACCTGCAATGTATGTCTTTATATGAAGAGAGGGATAATTTATAGAAAACATATGAGATTCCTGTTAGGAATATTTTTCTGTACAGTAAAGGCTCTTGTTTGTTGATCTTTCATAATGTTTATGAGTGTCACCCAATTACTTGGAAAATTAATTCATTGAAGGGAGGCAGAAAAGAATCTCACCGACAGGCTGCATCAAGGCAGTTGTCCTGGTAAGGGGGCCAGCTCAATTAAAATCTTTATTATGCCTCATTTTCTCAAGGTCATATAAAAAGTAGTTCACTGGAGTAGTATAATTGTCTAGATAAAGAATTTATCTTCCTCAGTAGATACTTCAAAGTAAGATAATTTAATTAACAAGCTTTGTCGTCACTGGGGATATCAGTGAGACTATTTCATATGTCTGAAGCATGGGGCATCTTCTCACCAGATTATTCTTTTTTTTCTGTGCTGCTTCAGAATATATTAAAAAAATAATGTATTTATTCAAAACACTCGTGGGCATACTTACTAGTTCTGTAACAGATCCACTTACTGTGAAATGGTAGGAATCTTCCTCAGATGTGTAAGCCAGTATCCTTGTCCATGCTCACTACCAAGGCTATTACAGAAACCTCTAATGATGAGAGACTCATAAACGCTGCTTGCAACACTCGCGTCTTCTCCAGAAACCTAACGGTGTTTGCTCAACTTGAAAAGTATTCCTAGCTGTTTTCTGGATGCCTACAGCTGGCAGACTGAGAAGACAGTATGACAGCTGTATCAGAGAGGGAGGAACTAAGCCATCGGCACTATTGAGATAGGCTGTTCAGCCCTGTATGTGGGATATTTATTACAAATAATGCTGCTGTCCCCCGCATTCCAGGCAGTCAAAAGTCTGTAACAAATTGTCTCAGTAGGCACTCTTCGTATTAACCTGATGTGAGCTGTCAAATCCACTGCTGCAGAACGTATTTCATAAGAGGGGATACCTCTTATTAAATCTGTTTGCTAAGCACCCAAAAGAAATATGCCAAACATGCCATTCTGAGACACACTGCCATCTGCATTCTTTAGCACACATTGGCCTCACCCCGTGGATACCAAAATAGAGCTGTATGCTTCCCATCTCAGATTTTCATGATAATGAAGAGGCTGTAGCAATGTACAGTTTGATAAGCGTGATAACACTGCTTTTCAGTCAACCCCATCCTTTTGCATTGCCTTCATGGTATAGTCTCTTCTTTATAGAGAGAATCCACATCTATAGAGAGAATCTGTTTGAAAGATTCTTCTTGAAAACGGGGTGGGGGGTTTAAGGAGATATACAAAATTATATAAGATTTTTATTTGGATGACTCAGCGGCATAAAATCATCAGGGTTTTAGCCCTAAAATAGACTGCTTTACGTTTTTTTGGTATGTTCCTGTTAGGATCAGTGTCCTCAGATTCTTTTCTTAGAGCATTACTCTGAATGTTCAAACGCATGTTTTTCTTTTAGATCAGATATCTTATAATCTTTTAATATCTTTTGCTTAAGACTCTTTTTTCAGTAGTTGTCAGCTTGAAAGTGTAAGACTTGGTTCCTCAACATACACTC
>NW_010248399.1:28482-58806 GCF_000690775.1 Eurypyga helias
AAAGTGGCAGTATAATATTCAACTGTTATCCCAAATTTCTGCAAATTTTTAGAAGAGGACTTTTCTCCTGTGATCGCTTGTTCAGTGTATCCTGGAGGGTGAACATGAGCTACTCTAGTATAGTTCTTGATTTATAATTTTGTTCTCCTTCATTATACTTAAGTTCTGGTTTTGTTTCAATGGCTGATTTTTATATTCAATTTTTCTTTTAATTATTGATTGTATCAGGTATTATTCTGGAAGGAATGAAAAGATCATATACCCGTATGAAAGAAAACAACTGCTGTATGGTGATTTGTTTTCTTTTCTGGTTAGTGGGACTGCAGCTGAGAGACATGTGTGATCTTAGATCACAGAAATGCCCTCTGAAACCTCAATGAAATGCCATTCATAAAGAAGATTTTTACTGCTGTTTAGAAAATACTTTTTTCAGCCAAATGATGCGGGTCTCTTGAGCAGAGAGTGTGACTGGCTGTGTGTGATCTGTTCACAGGGGGGTTGGCTTGCACGCTGGAGTTAAAGGTAAAAAGAACAGCACCTCTGGGACTTCCTCCCACACTGTTAGGGCCAAATTCAACTAACCCAGCATGTTGCAGGGAGAAGGAATCCACATTGAGGCCTAATCAGCCGTTTTATATATGTCATTTTTGCCTTTGCATCTGTTTGCTCAATTAGCAAAAGCAGAAATAAAATACATCAGGACAAACTTATTTTTTGAACTACTGAATGCTTTTATTAAGGTTCTTAAAGCATTAGTATTATCCTTAACAAAGGAACACCCATATCATTATCTTATGGATGTATTTCAGAGTTCGCCTTGAGTTTGTATTTTTGAAGCTCTTAGCTTCAATAAAATCTAAAGGTTGCAAGGTTTTAAGGTTGAAGGATTATTTTCTAGTTCAGTTGCCATCAACTTTCAAAAATAATTATAAATCTTGACATATAATTAGTTTGATATTTAATCTCTGATTTTGAATTTGGCATCAGTTATGAAATTATGGTAATGTCTTTGTTATTTTCATCATAAAACTTGCTTCCTAGTAAATATATGCTGGGAATTTAAATGGTTAGGAAGCTGCACATCAGTTGTATTAGAGTGGTTTTTAGCCGCACATTAGTGTGGTGAATAGCTTTGTAGTGGATTGTTTCTACAAAGCAGGAATTATAGATTAATGAAAACATGAGGTGCTATGGATGTTTACCTGAAGTTTTTAGAGTGTCTTGGTTTTAGTGTGTTGTCCCTGTCTGCAAGCAAACCTTTGGTTTGCTTAATTTGGTGTGGTCTTGTTGCACTAAAATGAAGACACATCTCTGCTGTCATTTGCTGTTATATTAACTCCACTAATGTAGTACCTTTAAACATAATTATCTGTAGTGCAGGCTGATAGCTGTTTCTGGATAGGATTTGCTAATATCCTCTCATGGAACCTGCCACGTAGCGTTAATAACTTGGCTGCTTCACTGCTTGAAATTTGTTCTCTATAAACGTCGTGCATTGCTAGCACGTCAGGTGATGGGGTTTCTGTCTGAGGTGTTTCTAAATGAGGAGGGTTTGGATTGCATTTTTTATTATATTGAGTTTCACATTCCATGTTCTCCCTTTTCCTGTATCTTCCCATCGTTAGAAAATCTTAATGCTGTTTTAGCTCGAGTGAGAGATGTGCTGGCTAAGGTGCTGACTGCATCAGGGAATATGCATTGATACCGTGCAGGTGATTCTTAACGCAGAGGAAAGACAGAGGCCAGTGGAGAGTTGAGATCTGCTTCTAGTCTTTGACTTCCACACCTCTTGATTCAGACACTGTTAGGCTCCTGTTCCTAAAGTCTGGGACAAGCTGGTTTCCCGTAGCCTTTCTAGTCTTCATCCCTTGCCCCCTCAAGTGCTGATCTGAACACACACTTTGTTTTTAAAAACCAGAGTTTCCTGGCTTCAGGAAATGAAGTCCACCCTCCCCATCTCTTAAAGTCACTGCGGGACTTCTGGACTCACATGCAGCAGACCAGTTAAATTTTCAGGGTCTGTTAATATTTTCATTGGCATACATTTCCTTGTCGTATAAATGGCACAGAACCCTGAGGGAACAGTGTAACAAAATGGTGAGAGATTGTGCAAGGAGAGGCTCACAAGCAGAAGAGGTAACTGAGCGTGGGGTTTGCCAGCTGTGCATCCAAACTGGAGCAATTCATTGGAAGTATGTTGATTGGTCTTTTAGCTTGGGTGCAGAGTGCGACAGAGGCAGTAATATTAAACCAAGCTCTTTGAAAAGCATGATGAAATTATGCATTATTTATTTATGCTTTTATTAAAATAAAATAAATTATTGCTTCTTTTACTTAGCAATTTAATGCACCATTTTTTGACCTTAGTATGCTGTTGACACGTAGTGACAAGCTACTTAAGAAGCTGGGATTGCTAGGTACAGCCCAACCAAGCAAAGGAAGAGTCCCAGATAACACTTACTGTTCTGAGAAAAAAAACAAAGCCAGCCACACGTAAATTCCACATAGATCTTCAGCAGTGTGCAGCTCCCCTGATCCTAATTTTTCAGTGCATAAGATAGGGAACTTTGTTCAACCTTTGGTGACTTCCCTCTGACTGTCAGTCAGACACCCAGTTGTGGTGTTGGGACTGTGTGATGTGGTCAGTCCTGTTTCCTCCCTCACTTATTTAGCTTCCTTTCAGCACTTTCTTTTTCTTGAGGTTAAGTAATTAGGCTTTCCAGACACTGCCATTATTCTCTGTGGTTCGGTGATCAACCACTGGTAAGGTGAATTAAGTTTTGAGCAACTAAAAGCTCAAGTAAAATCTTTCGGAAGAGGGTTTTTTATCTTCAAAACAAAATAGCATTTTGGGGAATTTTCTCTTTGGCTTCCTTCTGTTACATTTCCCAGAATGTAAATGTGCACCAAAACTACAAACGAAACCCCTCCAAAACCCAACTACTCTGCTATGCCACTCTGTTGATAATCTTTTCAAGAATTCATAAGTTAAGGTTAAGGCTGAAATATGTGGTGGAGTAGACCTTAAAACCAAAGAAGCGATGAAGGAAAAGGTGGGGTTTATGTCGTAAGTCGGACACTTTCCTGTGAGTTTAAATCAATCCAACTCGGATCACTAGTATCCCATCGTGTTGATGTTGATTTTGTTGAAGTAAAAATTTCCTTTTTTTCTCACCCATCTAATCGTTAATGACCAAGACTGCTAATAAAGGTGCTGACAACTTACCTGATTGTTTCCTGCCTTCCAGCAACTCCTTCTGGAATTTTTTCCCATTATGGTGGGTTTTGCGCTCTGACCTAAATTGCTGTATCGTTATAGTCTTTCAGAGAGCTGCTGCATTTCATTCCACCAGTGAATAAACCTACTCCTCTGCATCTCTTAGGCCTACAAAGTGCTTTGAGGTCTTACGCAATGATACTGACTTCCTCGAGGGGGGCAGCGGAGGTGGAGGTGCTGGTCTGCTCTCTCTGGTGACCAGCGATAGGACACAAGGAAATGGAATGAAGCTGCATCAGGGGAAGTTCAGATTGGACATTAGGAACGGGTCCTTCACTAAGTGTTTGGTCACTGGAACGGGCTCCCCCAGGGAAGCAGTCACGGCACCAGGCCTGACAGAGTTCAAGGAGTGTCTGGACAATGCTCTTAGTCCATATGGTTTAGTTTTAGGTAGTCCATGAGGAGCAGGGAGTTGGACTCAATGTTTCTCATGGGCCCTTTCCAACTTGAGATATTCTGTGATTCTATATTACACATTGTAGAATCTCATATTTCACAATACAAGGCACGTTGGCAATTTAAAACTAAATAATGTATTACTTCATTGCATACGGTTTTCTTTGCAGTTTTTTTCAATAATGTTGACTGTTGCATCAGTTTAACTTTGAGGAGCAAAGTGTGCTTTAAAGCAAATGAAGTTCATCTGTCCATCAGGATGAGCAGCTGCAGCAACAGTGGACTGTCCTGTGGGTGGTGGTAATGCTACGTCAACGAAGGCTCGAGCTAAACAATCTTTCTGACATGGCTGACTGACACACAGAAGTATTTCCTGAGCATTTAAGTCATATGAGTAAAACAGGCTGTTTCTGTAGCTGCGCACAAAATCTCTGCATTTTTTCCCAGTGCGTGTATTCCTCAGGTGAAATATAGTATGTGTCTATACATTTTATCTCGCAGGTAAGCTTCTGTGGTGGTTCAGAGGCATTGTAAATGGGTACTTGGACTATTGTAAAAACACTGTTGTGAGTTAGATGCATAACTGAAGGAAAAAATATATTAAAATAGAATTACAAAATTCAAATTAACTTATGCGTATTTTCAGTTATCATTTTGTCACCTTTTATTTTACAAGAAGAACATCTGAAATTATGCCAGAAAATATAGATATAATGACTTCTGTTACATTAACATGTAGCATGAAAATCCATATGAGGAAAGAATTAACAGCTAAAAATGCTGATGTGTATTACAGTAAAAGATAATGAGATTAGTATTAAAATGGAAAAAATAATAATGTTAATATAGAGAAAAAAATCATAAAAGCCTTAATAAACAAGAGGGCCTATAAACCAATTAATCTTATTAAGCAGGCAAACTCTTACAAAGGACTCACAGGTAACAAAGTGACTTTCCACTTTTCAGGAATGCTTGATGGTCCACTGGTTTTCTATTTTTGTCTTCCTATTTTAAGATCTCTAATTTGAACGTTTTAATTCATCATTGGGGGGGGGGGTGGTGGTGTTTGGTGGGTGGTGGGTTTGTTTGCTTGTTTGTTTGTTTTTTAATTCATTCCCCATGGTGTTTGGCTATACCTCATCACTGAAAATTCAAGAATTTCATAGAGAAGTGGAAAGTTGTGGCTTTCTTTTTAAGTGATGCCACTTTGTTTCATTTAAAAAAGGATAAAATCATAGAAATTAATAGTAGTTTTCAGTGTCCAGATTGAGAAATCTTATGTTTCTCTTCAGCAAGCGTATGGCCTAAATTGGACACTCAAAATCAAAGGATGGGAAACGATTAATTCTGAAAATCTTAACCTGTCTTCAGTTGAAAGACTTTGAATTTCATTTTTTTTAAATCAGAAGCCTGATTTTGATTCTACTTCCTTTTCTCAAATATATTCTGTTATAACAGTACTTGACATGACATATTGTGAAAAGGAGAAATATTCTAAGCCATGGAAAAGCTTTTTGCTTTTGAATGCTAATTCTTTAGGAGCTGTATCTCAAAAAAAAAAGGATTATCTGACAATCAGTATTAAATAATCAAAATAAATTGTGATTTCCAAAATGAGTGGGATTCTTCACTGCAATTCAACATAGTAACTCACATTAAACATCATATTTATATATAATAATTCGTATTCAACATAATGATAACATAATTCTTCTTGGAGAGGGTGGTGAGGCACTAGGACAGGTTGCCCAGAGAAGCTGTGGATGCCCCATCCCTGGAAGTGTTCCAGGCCAGGCTGGATGAGGCTTTGAGCAACCTGGTCTAGTGGAAGGTGTCCCTGCCCATGGCAGGGGGGTTGGAACTAGATGATCTTTAAGGTCCCTTCCAAACCCAACCCTTCTATGATAATAAACATTTGCATTAGATCTTTCTTCTTTTATATATCACTAGAACATTTTTTTATTATTTGATTTGAAGATGACTTTGAGATTAAAAGTCTTCTGAGATGAGGTGGTTTTGCTTTTGTTAGTTTTGTTATTGTTTCTTGTGGTTCCCGTGATAACCTTCAAAGCTTTATCTCACTAAATGTGAACTTTCTCTCCAATTTCTATTAGAATCCCCAGCATTTTTTTTTTTCTCTCTGCAGTCCCATTAGAAAAAGATGTTTCCATTAGGAATATGTACTTATAGCAATATTTAATGCTCTGTATCTCTCAGAAATTCATGTGCTCTTTATTTTACTATAAAATTCCATGTGCACATTGCAAATTGGTGTTTACTCAGTTGCTGTACTTGCTAACACTAGTGCTTTATAGAAAACACTCATAAATCTCTAAGCTGTTGCCATCATTATAATGAATTCATTTTCTTTTTGCTATTTTTAATTTTGTGCCATTTTTCTAGTTTTAATAAAAGTGCTCTTAGAGATGAAGGATTTCTTTAAAACCTTACTACCACTTTGACGGGGTGATGTGCTCTCTCTCTCTATATGTGTGTGTAATTACATTCAAAAGAATTAAAAGAAAATGAAGTTTACAAAATGAAGCTCTCAAACTGAGGGAATTCCAGAGCTTTGTTTCCTTCTGCAGTCCTAATTAGCTTCCTTGTGCACATATGACAATTTTTTATTTTCCTCATGACTGTCTCCTCATCGATTGTTTCAGTTCCATTGTGCTCTCCTAAGATGCATGTTTTCTGTATTTCATTTTATTGTTCCAGTGCAGTATGTGGTCCAATTCTGCACATTGTTCAGTGGTAGTGTGAAGATGAAGTTGTTCTACAACAAACACCAGTAGTATTTGTGTTGAAAACAGCAACAGAAGTGTCTTATTGAGCAGTCAATTGGGTGCTTCCTATTATTCAAGCTTTTGAGGTCTGTCGATATTGAAAGTGTGTGTGTAAGTAGATATCTTTAAAATTTTGTTTATATATATAAAAACATGATTCTCTGGCCTGAAGACTGAAAGTTATCTGACAGAGAAGAAAGGGTTCATTACAGAATCAGGATGGATTCTTTACAGTTTCGTAGCGTCTTCATGGTGCAAATGTTCAAGGGCTCTGGGCTGGTATGTGCTACATGATTGTCTGCATGAAGTGTTGGAAAAGTGAGAATTATCATTTGGTACCATAGGCACTGAGATGAGATGAGATGTATTTTCATGCATCAAGAGACTGCAAGCCTTATAGATTTATAGATTTCAAGTTTCACCTGACCTTCTCAGTTTATATAGTTTAACAATTGGGAGAATTATAGATAATGCCATAGACACCTGTAGCATTTGAAAGGTTCATTGCTCAACTTCTGTTGCTTTTTGACGTGAAAGGTACAGAGTGATAGCTGTATCCTGCATGCAAATTGAAGTTTCCAAACAATATGACAATTATGAGGATTCAACTGAGCAGTAATTACAAACACTAGGTAAATTCTGAGTTTGTCTCAGAATATCTTCATAATATATAAGAGAAACATTCATTTTGGTTCAGACATGAGAAGGTGGATGTCAGTAGTATATATTCTTATAATTACTCCTTTCTTTGAAAATAGATACTGGTATTTGAAGACATTTTGGATCATGCCACTTCACACATATTTTCATGAGGGTTGTGGCTTTATTAATTTTGTTGCCTTTTATATAACCATTAGATTACAGTAACACAGACTAGTTTCCCAACAGGTGAATCCAGGTGTGCAAGTTTATAAAAAGTGATTAATTCCCCTAATTTTAATTTAGAAATTGAATAAGAATTCTCACGTGGCTTTGAATGTATTGGGCTTACATATTTTCATTTTCTGTGTTAACTTAGCTGTACTTGCTGTGTTTATTTTATTGGACAGATAGAACCGTGTATTGTACAAGATGAGTTGGTGCCAATGTAATATTTCCAATAAGCTGTTTAATCACTGAACAAGTCTGCTTTCAAACTGGGCAGTGTGCCCATTGCCAGTGTGCAGCACTGGGTTAGAACAACTTAACAGTTATACTGGTTGTGTTTAAAAAAGCATCCTGACTCAAATCAGCTGTAACTATTGGACAAGGTAGTTAAGTATGCCAATAATTTTTTAACATCATTGGAAAAGGACTTCCCTTTTTTCCCTGGTCTCTGGAGACCATCAGCACTTTTTCACACTAATAGAAGTTTGTTTAGCACCAAGGAAAATTTGCTGTCTTTGCAATTTTCCCGGCTCCAGTTGGCTTACATTGCAAAAAGCAGAGCTCAGTCTTGAACCAACTCTTTTTTTGGAAGAATTCAAAGCACAGACTAGCCATATGCCACATAATTTGGAGATATATATCACAAAGAGCTATGTTCTCGTCATACTTTTGTTACGAGTTCTGAAGAAAATATTAAAGCAATCAGAGTTGTTTGTGATCTGTTCTAAAAGTATTTCTGAAATACAGAAGAAACATTCTTCCTTCTCTGTGTGGATAGCGTAGAAGATAGGAAGCTAGTATATCATTCTGCTTCCTAAACAGTAAATTAAAGAGCTGTCTCTACTACTCGCATGATGTTTTGGGGAAATCTTGGGACCAAAGAATCTGTCTTTTATTCCAAAATCCAAACTCCAGATATAATTATGGAGAAAAGGGCTGAGGAAGCAAAGCTACCCTGTTTTGTTTTGATTGGACTGAAAGTTTAGACTCAAGTTCTCTGTGGTCAGGAGGCTGAGATTAAAGGGTCTGTAATTAGATTCAATACTCCATGTGTCTTAATGCCCAGAAAGGCCAAACCCTGTCTGCAGGCAACGGTAGTTGCCAGGATCGTCAAAAATAATTCATAGATGCAAGTGAAAAGGAAATTATGCACACTTTCTCAAATAGTTTGTTCTTACTTGCTCTATCTTGCTTTTTAAAAAGAAAAGATAGGAAATCCCTCAAAATATCAAGTAAACAAGTAGAACTTGAGGTTGAAAATAAATAATTTTACTTCTGGAAACAGATTGCCAAGATCTTGCAGGTAGTTGTCTATATTCAAGTCATGTTTCATTAGTTTTTCCTTTAGATCCTCCTATTTTCCTTACAGCAGATATAGTGGTCCCCAAAGCAAAATAGGCTATTAGATGTCTGCATTTTTTATATGTACTTGTGTGTATGAACAGATAAAAGATTTCTGCCACATAGTCCCAAGAGGGCAGGTGCATCTTCTGATTAGTAGTTTATACCAAATAATAATTAAGGTTTTTGTTTCAGATATTTCCACATTTAGATAATAGACATGAGAAAAATGAAGCGTTCTTTTGGCTGAATTAATATTGGAGGGTAATGCTTGAGGTTCGGTTTGTTGGTGGTGACCTTCTGCAGATGAAGTGATGGTACTTGAGGGTTCCCTCTTACCCCGCTCAGCTCACCAGCTCTGGGGCTGACGGCAAATGTGCTCTGGACTGCCCCCTGAGTGCTCTTCTCTTTTACAGGCAAGTCAAAGATCAAAATAAGAAGGTAGCAAATCTGAAGCACAAAGAGCAAGTGGAGAAAAAGAAGAGTGCACAGATGCTGGAAGAGGCCAGGAGACGAGAGGATAATCTTAATGACAGCTCCCAACAGCTTCAGGTAACACGGGAATTGAATTAAATGTGGCCGATGAGCCAGGCTTCGCTACCTCACTCTGTGCTGCACTTCCTGATCCACTGTCATAGCTGTTACCGATCAGATTTCTTACTGAGTGTTTGGAAAGATACGTCTATCCCAGAGCACTTCAAAGAAAGTGGTCTCTCCCAGTTGTCTTCGTAGTTCACCCCATTTTTATACAAGGGAAAAATAGTTTTAACTGTCAACTTGCTTATCAAGTTCATCATGGAAATAATTTTATCATTTTGGCATTGAGATTGGTGTGGCATTTCTTTCTTTGCTGCTCTTCTAACAGCCATTTCTTTAGCTGTTCTGTGTATTTTCCCAGCTGCTTTTACCTTATACTGGTGCCTTTTCTTCAGTAAGTGAAAGATAACCAAGTAAGTATTCTTACAGTAAATTATAATCATTGTGGGGTAACTGGAGGACAATTTTTTTTGGTTTTATTAATCCTTGTTTGACAGTGAAACCCTACTCTACCTCATGAATTCTTGGTATGCTCACTAGTCAGTTTGCTTTATTTCTGAAATGACACCATGCTGCTGCCCCGCAGAATTACCTGGTTACCTCAAATCTGCCTAGCCGTGTGAAAGTCACCGGTATGACAGCAAGTCAGGCATCTCTCAGTGTGCTATATGGTGTGTGGATAGTAGCTGTAGGGGGTTTATCGGATGGTAAGTTTCCAAGTGCTGTCATAAAAATGTTAAACTATTGTCGTGAAATAAAGCAAAGGTACCATGATGCAGTACCTCCTTAAGTGAGGAGATAATAGATATTTTGCTTGTGATTTCTTGAATTTACAAAAATAACTTTCCTTTTGTGAGTGAAAATAAACATGGAAACAGTAACCTACCCTGGATATATTTTTAAATTATTTTTAAATCTTCAGAAAGCCTTATCATAGGTGTTTTCCTTCCTTATCCTAGGTTAATCCCCATTTCTTGTCACCAGCTACGTATCTTAACACTTCCACAATGAAGACGCAGAATAAATCCTAAGAGTTCACTAACAAAGATAAATCCCCTCCTTAATTTAAACAGATACTTCTTTACTCTGTTCTTTGGAATTCCAGGGGGATGGTTTCAACTCTTTAAGAACTTTTGAAAGAACCACAGAAACATGTGTCCATGTGGAATGCTCTCAGATGCACCATTTTGTGGTTTTTCCTCTCAATTCCAGTCCTGTGTGTGCAGGACACTGAAATAGTTAAGGTCCAAGTGTATGAAAATGATTTCATAGCTGTAGACTTTTATAAAAGGCTGGGATGTGGGATTTCTACATCTGCTAATGGGTTTTGTGGCTGTAATGCTATGGC
This sequence comes from Eurypyga helias, assembly GCF_000690775.1. NCBI lineage: Eukaryota > Metazoa > Chordata > Aves > Eurypygiformes > Eurypygidae > Eurypyga > Eurypyga helias. The sequence goes on from NW_010248399.1 coordinate 39,035, forward strand.
AATCCACAAGGCTCTCGTTATGTGGCAGCTTGAGTTCACATAACACAATCCTCCTTGTATTAGTCAAATGTCTTTAAAAATTCCTAAAACTAAACCAGTATTTGGCTAGATTTCTAATCTGCATTTGAGTAAATCTATATTTTAAGTTAGAAAAGATAAGTGGTACTTGACATTTGCCTTGCAATTATGTGCATGGTGTATGTATCAAATCATACCAGTCTACAAGGTCATCGTTTTTGTTTTGATTTAGCACTTTCTGATTTTAAAAGGTGGGGGGGGGTTTGCAGGCTTTTTTCCCCCCACAATTATTCTTTCCCTTTAATTTTTCTTTCTTTTACACAAATGTAATTCTTTGAGAAAAGCCTGAAATCTTGTTTTCTCTCAGCTTCTATTTTCATCCTAAAATCGCTCTTTTTTTTTTTTTTTTTAAAGAAACAGTCAGTTATGTAATGTGTTTGTGCAACTACACATAGCAATGGACAGGCAGTTATATTCTGGATACTGATAACTTTAAGTCCTGTTGAAACTATTTAACACCAGTTTCTGATACTTTAAAAAGATTATACAGCTTTGGTGGCAGCACTGAGGCAGCTTTGGCTCAGAAATAGGTGGCAAAAAATGGTGCTGCTTTGTATCAGAGTTCTTTATGAATATATAGCTGTCCCTGCAATGTACTATCCAATTCTTTACTTAAAAAGTGTTTTAGCAGTAGAGAGATCATAGATATAAAACCAAGAATAGCATAGTTAGCACAATTTTACTCTAAACACTTCCTCTTTCTTTTAATTTCAAAGTAACCAACTTACATCTAGGAACTAGAAACAAATAACCAATTGTCTCTTTTGAGGAAGCCAAGTTGCCTGGTATTGTTCTCTCTTTCTCCACTATTACTTTGCTGTAGGTTGGTGGTCTAATAGGGAAGCTAAAATTGGGAACCAAGATGTCAAAGTGTATAATTTTATTATCTTTTTAATTGAGGTTTTCCAGTTAGAGATGTCTATACAGCAGTACATACTTTTTTCCACCTTGTTTATGTTGTGATTTTCTGCACTGATGACTGTTCCTTTCTATATAATTATATGCAAGTATTTCTTGAGATTAAAAATAGACATTATTAAATGCATGTAGGAATTTAAGATTGAACTAGGATGTGATAGTCAACACTGAAATGTGTAAGTTACCATAGTATTAATATTACCTGATTTTCCCTGGTCCCTTTCCTGCTTTTGTGAACCTAATTGTCCTGTTTGGGTGGGCTCGGTTTTAGAGAGTCTTTCCCCATATTCAACACAAGGCTGAAGGGAATGCTTTCATTCACAGATGAAAAAGGTCTGTATGCTCTAATGAAAATATCAGGCTGTGGTAAAATATGGAGTGTTTAATGACAAGTGACAGGTTCAATAAAAACTCCTTCCTTTAGAAGAGCCCTCTGCTTATAACCTCCCTCTCTCAAGGACTGCAACGTTTTGGTTTCCTGGAAGTAAAATTTACCCAGGACCACATTTCAATTTGTTAGTTATCGGGACCTGTCTTCTCCATCGACTCTAAAGGGCACTGCATTATTAAAATGAATTAAGCCTGAGAGGAACGTAGGTGTTATTTTTTTTATGCAACCATTGTTGGCTTTGGGGTCAGGACACGCAAGCACCAATTTCAGATAATTTTGGTCTTGGTGGTTTTGGCTGGAATTAATAATAAGACATTATGAAATGCTTAAAAATATATGATCTGCATGTTCTTCGGTTGACCATCTGCAATCCAGGCAAATAAACACGCTCCCAAGCACATACTCCACTCCTCCTCTCTCTGTCCCTAACAGGCATGTGGTTTCTTTCTTCCTGAGTCCAGTAACAAAATGTTCGTTTATCCAGAGAGCTCTGATGATGGAAATTTAGTATTTTGGGGAGTGGGGGAAGAATGAAAACCATAATGTCTCAATTCTAGTGAGATGGATAAATGGCTTTCCAAATTTGTCTTTTCCTCCTGGGTTCCCTTAAACCACAACTCTCCAGAGATCTGAGAGGTTAACGAGTGTCTGGTCTATAAGCAGGATAAAAAAACAAGCTGTTGGGCTGGAGTAGGAAATTTTTGCTTCAAGTAACTGAAGCTTGGCTATTGTGAAAAGGAACTGACATGCTGTCTTGTCCTAGAAAGGTAACATTTACTAAAATTTCAAGGTATTTGAATGGGTACTTGGAACTGACATCTGGAAGGTAGTATGCATATTTTCTTGTCTTATCACTCCAGCATCTTCCAGAGGTTTTAGGAGGAATTTTCAGAATATCGTGTGGCATGGAGGTGTGTACTGTTGGATGTGATTGCAGCAGCTATCCATCAATCTGTAATTGCTGCTGATGAACTGTATGTCCAGAAGCTGTGTAAAATATACTTGAATGCTTTAATGAACAACTGTAAAACCAAGTAACTCTACTGATTTTTTTCTTTTTCCACACCCAAGTTTAGATAATTTAATGTATAATCCCTAATCCATGAATTACATAGGCAAGTATACATTGTTTTTTTCATTGTGATTATATAATTATTTTATCATATTGAGCATTAAATAGGAAAAATATCCTTCTAATTGAAAGAAGTCAATTTTCAGTCTAAACAACTGTGCAATTTAGTGCTTAATAATGCTTTTACTGGGATCAGACAAAGCTCGATGAAATGGATGGATAGCCAGATACCTTCTCACCTAATAAACCTTCTAAATTCATTAAATGTCTGAAACTATTTGTTATGAGGCACCATAGCATGTACACACAGTATCAGCATTCAAAAAATGTGAAAACCCAAGTGAAGCCCAGTACATCTGGTCTTAAATTACTGAAGAATTTCCTGTTGACATGCTATGATTGGATCTTGAGGGTAGAGGGGCTGAAGTTTTTTTATCTGACCTGCTGATGGTTTGTTGACGTTGAACTGTTAGTTAAAAGAGATCGTGCTTCCCTAATTAATCTGTGAACTAGCTTTTGGTCAGTGTCTCCAAAGCTTCTGAAGAAACAGAATTTAATCAAAAAGATTTAACAGATTTAATCAAAAGCATGCCAAATTTTCCAAAAGTTCAAGATTTCCTCCGTAACTTTCTAGGCATCATCAGCTTTGAAGCAAATTGGTTATGGTAGTTAAATGGTGTTACACGCTTTTCTAGGATAAGTGTATTTCAGGTGTGGAGTTCCTGACTCGTTTCACTTCCATATAGACCACTGCCATATCAGGTTCTAGCCTTGCCTGCCACCTGAGTGGAGTGTACTTTCTTTATCGCTTGCATAGCACATCTCAGCATGTTAAGGCATATGGAACTATCAGCTACTCCATTTCATCCTGGTTTGGTTTTTAATGCCATCTTGCATCTGCAGGATTTAGTCCAGAGAACAGTCTGACCCATCAGACCTGTATTTTCTCATTGATTTCAGATCCGTCTTTGGGAATTGCTCATTTCAAAATGTTCTTTTTCTCTCCCTTCCTCTCTCTCCCAGTACTTTTTAGACATTAATTACATCAGAGAGAAGTTTTGGCCTCCCTGTGCCTGGGTGATTCTCTGTGCTGCCCAGCCTTGTAGGTATTAGTGTTCCTTGGGGCTGACTAGCTGCCGTTAGCACCTACACATGTGGCTCTAACTTCACTAAATGGTATATTCAGTTCTAGGTCATCCTCCTTCTGTCCTCTAGAACAGAAGTCATAAAGCACTGAAAGGATACCAATTTGCTGTGCACTCCAGTTTTTAAGAAATTTGTTATCATTCTTTGGAGTAGCAACTCTTTCTTGTCAGTCACCAGATCATTCCTAGCTCACAGTCAAGGAGGAAACTTAACATTGTTACATGTTCTTGACACTTAAGCAAAAATATGATTCTGATTTGATGGATGATGTGAATCAGAATTGTTCTGCCTGTCGGTATTATGCAAGATTTGTGTTACTGAAATTGCAGCAGGTATGAACAAATGCAAGGTCTAAATAACAATCACGCCTCATGAAAATCTACATGGAATAAATGTATGAAAATTATTCATCCTTTTTCATTTGGGCTAGATTCAGTGGTAGACAGTAGGTAGTTCTGAGGTAACTGACCCTCCAACTTTTCCTCTGAGCGATTCTATGACAGCTGGCTATACCTTAGAAAACAGGATATACACATGCAGTAGAGACTTTAATAAACATCACGATTTGTGTGCCATGTAATATTCCAGTAGCAATTTCCATTAGCTTTTACGCTATTTTACAGAAAATACAATGTTTCACAAACTCTGCATTACACACTTACTTGGAGGGTTGTGATTTTTTCAGCACATTGTGTGCAGTTACTGTAGACACAAGCAAATATTTAACCCTGGCAGATGCCTGGAAAAAAACTCGCTCTTGTTCTTATCATGTCATAACTCTCCCTGTCAAGTGAGCTTTTCCTAACTTTCCTGGATGTCTGGGAGAAGTTCCAAAAATGATGACCTTTTACCTAGGCTTTTTGTTACTTACAGCGAGAGGAATTTTCTCAGCAGGGATTACTTTGAATTTTAGCCTTTTCGGGGGAATTAAAAATTCGTAATATTCGCAGATAGTGTATGGATGATGAGGCCTCGCTTCATGTTTTGCTATATCTGAGTGAAGCAATATAGCAGTTATGGACAATGCTCAGGTATTCTTTATTTGCAACACTCCCTAATGGACGAAAATACTTAGGAATTTTCAAAGTGTTAATACCTTAATAATTTTTATCATTTAACATCACAGAAACAGGACTGGAAAGAAATGCTAGTTCAGTGAACCATGGAGAAATACTGCACAGTACCAAAAATGAGTGCATAATATGAAATAGCGCTATCATGAAATTACATTTTTGTGTAGAAATTACACAGTTGGATTTCCATCTCAGCAAGACAGTAGTGCACATAAAAATGAGCTTCTAGCCAAAATGGGAGGTTTCTTCCCTTTTCTCTCCTGAAGCCATAAAGTACAACTTGATTTCGAGGAAGGTCATGAAGACTTGCTAACAGATTGCCAGAAAGTAAACGCGACAGGGGAGGAAACATGTGATGACAAACAAGAAGGAATGAAGTCAAGCCCTGCAGCATCTGCTGAGAAGAGGTCCTGTTCTTAGGAACAAGGGTCCTTTTCATATCTTATCCTTTTGCACATGGACCTGATGGACTTTGCAAGACAGTAAATTCTCCATTTACCAAAAGGAATCTCATCAAGACAAACTTTAGTACACAATAAGCCTTAAGAGTATTTACCTGGGTCTGTTTCTAATACCAGTTTTCCCAATTTTCCATACAGAAATCTGATATCTCTATTTCTCCAAACAGCTGCATACAGGGTATATAGTATTGATGAGCATTAAAAAAGTGTAAGTTTATCTTTCCCATTTCTAAATTTTCTTGAATTTGGGAGATTTTGGTGTTCTAACAGTGTTACAGTGTGAGCTGTGAGCCACGAGCAAACTCGGGGGAGAGCCTTGCCTCCTGTTTTAGTAAAGCCATTTTGTCCTAATGAATGTTCACAAGGTCTGAGTAACTTCATTGTTGTTCATGTATGCAGTGTTGCATGTTGAAGCAACAACAAAAATAATACACCTTTGAACATGGTAGTTATTTTTCTTAGGAAGAGATGTGTCTTGCTTTATGGATTGTTCAGTTGTGTTAGAGAAGGGAGATGCATGTTTTTCTTCCATCTGCAATAATTTACATTTCGGAATATCAGAATAAATAGGACTTTAGTTTTAGGTTTGATATGGCAGTTCTTTAGAGACAAAAATCTGTCATTTCTACCTAGTTGATGTTTATGGCATTAAATACATTGTTAAGGAATTACCTTCCTCTGTGTGTGACCAGAAGAGAGCACTCCTTACAGTGTACTTCTTACCGTAACATTTACAGAAACTAGGCTTGAATAGACTTGACATTTGGAATGGATAAGCATATCCCTGGATAGACACTTAGCCATCTGCCCTATTTGTTTTCACTTTACGGCTCAGTTTACCATAGATTTATTATGTTCAGGTTAGACTCATTCACTGCCTTCACATCTTTAAAAAAGATATGAACCATTTGACTTTGTCTTCTTACATAATGTAAAAATGTTCTGCAGTTTTAAATAGACAGCTGGAAAAATTTTGTGAAAGTCACTATTTACAACTAGCATTAGGCCATCTCCCAATTATCCCAATATTTCCTTAAATGCAAATTGAGATTTGTAGTGAGAGAAAGCCATTACATGGCTTGAGAGCTCTTAATAGAGGAAAGAGGACTCTCTACATCCTAACATTTCTCTGTGATCCGTCAGGAGTATTATTCCCCAGACACACTTTCACCCAGTCTTTTCTGCAGAAACATTAGGTGTCGGTGGAAGATGAAACCTGCTATTTGGACTCTTGCCTGTTTGGCAAAGAGCAGGGTTGGTACCCGTCATGATATGCCAGAAACGAAGTACAGTGAGGACCGGACAGCTGAATGTGTGCCAGCAACCTTAACCACTGGATGTTTTTTGCAAGGAATTTTTTTTTTCCAAGATTAGTCTCTGAGTTCAAACTCCTTTCCTAAAAACTGTCAGAGAGATTAATGTAGCTGTTGACAACATGGTGTGGTTCCTGTGAGGAGATCTCTCCTGAGAGTAGAAAACACTGAGAGCCAGATTTAAGCAAAACAATAGGAGTACATTCAAGGGGAAGAACAGCTCTCTTTTCATTTTGGTATCCTATTTCATGAGCCTGAGAAATGGCAATAAATTTGCATTTTTCCCTTCTTCTGGGTTTTTTTTTTCCCTCTCTCTCTCAAGCTTTTTTCCCCCTACTTGCTGTGTTGAAAACTGTTTCTAACTCACTTCTCCCCAGGAATAAAAATGCCCAATTGCTGCAGCTCATCTCAAGTCTTATTGTTTAAGAAAATTGCTATTCTGCCTTATTCTTGTTTTGCCCAATAGAAAAAGAAAGGGAATGGAGTGATGGCCTAAAACCAGACAGAATTAATAATTTATTTTTATGAAAGTAATACACATGGAATTTTTTTGTTTAGTTCTATACTTGTGGCAACAAATGTTCCAGCATATCCTTTCAAAAAATTCCTGTAATTGATTTCAAGTAGTAATATACCTAAATCACTTCATTCTAATTCAGGACTATTCCTTAATCTTGCTTCCCGAGATGCTCGAAAGTGCCATCACTCTTAAACTACTCTTTTTTTTTTTTTTTAACAAGCTTATTCTGCCTTTAATTGGCATTTTTCATATTAAATTTTCCTCTTTGGCTAAAATGGACACACTCTTAGGGTATATGAGAACAAGTAGTCTTACTGTTGTGTGCAAATGCTAGCTGGGATTGAGGCTTAGGCTGCCAGTGGAGTATTCATAACAGATAGATGGTTATAAAATGCTAAAAGGGGGCTTTCAGAGTTTAGCCCTTTCAGCTGTGGAATTTCGTTTGAGGTACACTCAGATCTGAATGCAGGTGGTGGGAAAAACTAACTAAATTAGTATCACTTAGTATTTTACTGATGATTAACGGATGATAATCTCTGTAACATTCTAGTAAATGTCAACAGTCAGTCAAAATTCATCAAATTTAGTTTAGGACATTTTATTGTTTTTGTTGCTGATGTTTGAATTCTACCTAAGTCTTGATATCTTTGAGGTCACATGATTTTCCAAAGCAGGACTTAAAGAGCAAGGGAGTAAAAGCTGAAGGAATTCAGTGTCTGAACAAGAGTTACCCGTGCCCTTCTAGTTCAGTGTTGTTCTTCATGCCAGTCACTACCCAGGTACTTTTCTCTTCCTCCTTTTGAAGAATCATTACGTATTCTTACACTGTAAACATTTCTTGCATTGTAAGTGCATATGTCTTTATGTCCCAGTGATATGGGTCAGTTATTGCCTTATACTGAGGTGACTGGTTAAAAAGAGCAAATGTAATCAGTTATTGCCTTATACTGAGGTAATGTGACTGGTTAAAAAGAGCAAATGTAATTTTTTTCTGTAAATGAGACTATATTTATGAATTATATTTATTGATTTAGCCAGGGTATTTAAATGAAAGATAACCTATATAGCTCCACGAGTATCTCTTAACTCTAACTCATGGATAAAATGGCAGATGAAAGTCAGCATGAGTACATATTAATATGTCAGGAGAAACAACCTTAAACATATGTACACAACGATGCGTTCTGATCTAGCTAGATTACCACATGACAGCATTCTTGGAATTAAAATAAATATTTTCATTAAAATATCACGGGTTAGGAGAACTATTAAAAAAAAAAAAAGGCAATGTTCAGAAATATTACAGGACAAAACAGAAAATACCACTATGCTGCTATATGTATCAGGAGTGCATTCACCTCTTGCATAATGTGCAGTGGTGTGCGCCATCCACCACAGAAAGAACATGGTGAAAGTAGAAAAGGAAGAAAATAGTAAACATAAGGACAGGCTTCTGTTCAAACAGATATTAAATAAATTTAAACACTTGAACATGGAAAACAAATGAGTGAAGACAGGAGCTAGGGAGTATTTTTACCAGCTTTGCAGGCTGAGAACAATAGATGATCGTTTTGGAATATTTAGGGCTAAAGAAAAACAATAACTATTTTTCTCTTTCCTCTGAACTAGTTCAGGCTTTTATATAAACAATTGAAATTTCATACAAATAAGCAAGAACCTCTCAGAATGTGGAGAGTTTCCACTTTCTCATCCTTTTGGTTTTTATGCCAGTGATTTTAAGTAGTAATTTTTCTGTTATGTTGCCTGTTCAAACTATATTATCAATGTAACAGGGAATATATACCAAGAAGCTTTTCTTTTCAAATACTTCAGTATTTTTAAACTCATGATTTTCTGATGATGCTCATATCTAAAATTCCAACTTTTACCTTTTCATGTGGGTAGTCCGTTCTTATCACTTGTATTTAATTGGTTTCATGTTCCATACATGCATATGAATTGATTGCTGCCACGTTCCTAAGTCATTCCATTCTTTCTGACCCTTTCTTGCTGATTTTTTTTAAGTTTCTCTTGTTATATCCCAGTCATAATTTTGTTTATTTCCTGTCTTCCAATGCATCCTTACATTTTCAGATATAGTGGTAAAGCTGATCTGTAAATTTACTAGTAAATTTACTGAGAAAAACAGAAACCATTTTTTACTATATTAAGCAAAGCATTGGTATTGAGAAGAACAGAAACCGTTTTTTACTATATTAAGCAAAGCATTTCCCTAAATTAATATATATATGTTTGGTTAGTAGCTGAATGCAGGTTGCACTGAGACAGATCTTTTCCTTGAAATTGACTTCACTTGATGCATCTGCTTTCCAGTGGGATTGTGGGTGGGTTGAGCTGTTCCCAGCTGGTGTGAGACCCATTGATGGTTTAATTCTGACATGTGAAATTGTTTTGGTGATCTCTAGTTTGGAGAGATGGGAGAAGGTGAAAGTAATTATGTTTGGGTTGGGTTTTTTTTACATTAATTAAAATGAATAGTGGTTGGTGTTAGCGTCTCACTAGGTTGTTAGCCCTAGCCAGTAACTAATGGCTGTTTTAAAGGAAGAAATTCCTAACACAAATACCATAGATACTTTACTATGATGAAAAACAGGAAAGGGGCATTAGAGACTAGAATGAATGTATGAGAGAGAGGTGATGCAGGAATTCCCTTTGAAATTGAGTGAGAGAGATTCAGTGGAATCAACTGTTGGGTGAACATTTCTCTGGTGGCATTGTATTGCTACCAATTTTACCAATTTTTGTTCAGCTATGAAAAAGAAGGAAGACAAGAGAAGGGAAGTTTTATAGTTGGCTGTCTATGCCTGCTGCTTTTGCTGCTCTTTTTTGCTAAATGATTGAAAATGAGCAAAGAAAGGCAGGTCTTACAACTGCTGTGATATATTAGTATAGTGATGATGACAGGGCTGACATGGGCAAGGAGAGTTCAGAAGAATAGGGCTGTATCCAGGGAATAACGTATGGGTTCAAGCTTCTTATTAATAGTGCAGTTAGTTAAAGCTGCCACTCTTTTTTGCTGTAATCCCATATCAATTTAGGAGTCTTGAGTCATGGTATTGATTTATGTGTGAAGAAGAAATCTCTTTACAGTAGAATTTCCTCAATTAGCTTCTCAAAAAAACAAAACAAAACAAAAAAACCCACAAACAAACAAACACAAAACACCTTAAAAATTCTATCTATCTCTTGCTTTTGCTCCCTTCAGAACATTTTCACAGCTGTATTGTCAGCCTTGGGTCTCATGCCAGTAGTCCTTGCAGTGACCCACTATGGTTAGCTTGAAGCATAGTTCCTCTGGGTTTTAAAAAATACAAATGTGGTAATTTGCAACAGCTGAAGCAAAATGTAAAAGCTGTTGGCACCCTATGTGAGCTCCTAAATGGTAAACCTTGTTGTTAGTATTGGTAAGGTACATAGGTCTGTCTAGGTTGCTGCTAAGGAAGGGGGCCTACACAAACCCCACGTACCCAACTGATGGCTGTTACAGAATCACAGAACGGTTTGAGTTGGGTTGTTAGTATTGGTAAGGTACGTCTGTCTGTATAGGTTGCTGCTAAGGAAGAGGGCCTACACAAACCCCAGGTACCCAACTGATGGCTGTGTTACAGAATCACAGAACGGTTTGAGTTGGAAGAGACCTGAAAGACCATCTAGTTCCAACCCCCCTGCCATGGGCAGGGACCCCTTCCACTAGACCAGGGTGCTCAAAGCCTCATCCAGCCTGGCCTTGAACACTTCCAGGGAGGGGGCATCCACAGCTGCTCTGGGCAACCTGTGCCAGTGCCTGACCACCCTCTCCAGGAAGAGCTTCTTCCTGATGTCCAATCTAAACCTCCCCACTTTCAAGTTAAACCCGTCACCCCTTGTCCTGTCACTACAGGCCCTCGTAAAAAGTCCCCCCCAGCTTCCTTGTAGCCCCTTCAGGCACTGGAAGGTGCTATAAGGTCTCCCCGGAGCCTTCTCTTTTCCAGGCTGAACAAGCCCAACTCTCTCAGCCTGTTCCCATAGCAGAGGGGCTCCAGCCCTCTGAGCATCTTCGTGGCCTCCTCTGGACTCACTCCAACCAGTCTATATGCTTCGCGCCAGGCCTGGAGTAACAGGAAAGAAATGTCAAAAGCATGGCAGCTCTGAGGAAGAGACGTTGCCAGTTTCTCATAGGAATAATCTGTTTGGCCTTTCCCTTTTAGGCCTGTGTAATAGTATCTGTAACTGTCCTTTTCTTCTCCTTCCTCTGGGTTATCCTTCAAGAAAGATATAAATAATAGAGATTGCAATGGAATTCCTCTTCAGTAGCAGCATAGGACACTGGAAATACAGAGCTTTATGATGGATGTAATTCAACTAATATTGATTAGGAGCCTTTCTTATCGTTCCCTCAAACTCTGTGTATTTCAGATTGCTCCTGATGTTGAACAAAACTGCTATGTATTTTGGAAACACTTTTTAAAAGTAACACACCTGAGTGGCAACACATGAAATATCTTGGGAGCAAAAAAAGTATGAATGGCTGGAATTGTTCACACATTTTTGTAGACATGCTGTATAATGTTCAGAAACATTATACAATGGGTGCAGTGTATACAAATGTATACATTTGTAGCAGTTTTCAGGCAATGATAGAAATATACAAAAGTTTTCTTAAGGACTTCCTATGCGTTCAAGAAATAGACAGTGTGAATTCCTAACATTTGTAGATGGGCTACTTCCAAATGTTGGTGAAGAATTCGTCCTGTCAATGACTAAACGACAGTTTATGTCCATGAGGAAACCTTAACTAGTACTTGAGTCTAGTTCAAGACACAGTTATGAAGACGTTTGCCAGGATACCTCAGATTTAATTGAACCTAAATGCCTCAGTGAAAACATACGTCCTATTTCATGCACTTTCATAAAACTTCATAGCAGATTACACATCCCATGAATGCAGGATAGATTAAACTGATACATCCTTTCAACACGCATCACTTGGACATCCTGCCCCTTCCTTCCTGAAGTGAAAGAAAAGGCCCAGAAGTGTGTGTCAGTCACACCTCCTTCTCCTTTAGGCGGACGGACTGGAATGAGTTTTGCATACGAATCAGCTATAGCATCACAGTATGGATAGCAAAAATCCTTATTGTGCTTGAACTCTTGGCACTCCCACAGTGTCAAATGGGTTTTTCATTTTCTTTGTGCTGCCACCAGTGAACATAAAGGCAGAGCTATCTCCTGTATCCCAGTTTAATTCCGTCTCTGCCGTGGAATCTCATGCATACGGGACTCCGGACGAGAGGGAGGGAGGGTCACAGAGATATTTGGCTAGGTAATACATCTTGAGGAGTCCAGTTACTGTACAGGTAAGTAATATTTTTGTTTTCATTCTGCATAGTCATCTGTACAAGCTTCAGGAAAGGAGACTGCCACTGTTTTATCATTCTGTAATTTTATCAAAATATAGGAAGATGGATTTGCCTTCAGTGACATGTTCTAACATGTATATGAAGCAACTCAAGTTGTGCTGTAGCCCACTGCTTCACAGGATCACTCACTGAAGGAAAAAAAGTTATAACTGTAGTTATAATTAACAGAAGTTTTTCTCCAGAGTTTAATGCTTACCACCATAAAGATAGAATTCTTCATATAACTAAAAAGAGGAAGGCAGCAGCACAGGTTGAAGGTCAGCATGAGCCTGTCATGTTTCAGAGATTAGAGCCAAACAGTTGGAAAAACGTGCTGGTATGTTAAAAGGCAAATGCTGGCTCGCTTTAATTTACTTTTCTCTATTAGTGTCTTATTTGAAGCAGCAGCTTGTATTTTAAAAACTAATAATTCAAATGCTAATCAATCAGTCACAAATCAAAGAGCTGGAAACAAAATAATCATTTACAAGTGTCTCGAGACTCTTCTGCACGACTGGAGGTGCTGTCTGGCTAAGCAGCAATCTGCTGCTCCTGCCGGGCATCGGCGTGGTTTTGTAAGGTGATTACAAACATTGTGACGCCATTACAGGAGTGAACTTGCCCAGCTTTTAACTAGGTTTGTCTGAGACAGACAGCGGAAACTTGTGACTAAACTCCTTCCTGGATGGTTTATTTGTCAGTATTAGCCTAAAGTTAAGATCATCATTTACAGGCAGTTGTTTGTAAGTCAACACTGGATTTTTTTTAACTTGTAATCCTCTAGCATATATGTAAAAATTTGCGTATTATTTTGGGGAAAGTAATATCTGTGACTGCAGACTTTTCAAGTATAGGTCATGTGGCACTATTTTGGTACCATCAATTGCTCTTTCTCCTGCCCTCATGCGTTCACCTGTGTGAGTAGAGCACTATACGGTGTCAAGGTTAAAACAGTGTCTACTTCACCTCTTCAGTGTTTGCCTGGGATTAAGAGTGGACATACCTTATGTGTTATTTTGGGTTATTCTGCATTCTTATTTAAAAGTATTTGCCATTTTACATGCAGCTGTTCAAATGAACCATTCCCACTTCTGTTTGAAATGGAGAGCTACACTTGCACACTTCCTTGGCTATCCATGAACAATATATCAAGAAATACAGTTGATAATTATTGTGTAATGCAGATAGGCAAGTAAATATTTTTCATGTCTGGCACGGTTAATGTTCTGTGCTGAGTTTTTTGTAGACTTGTTACTCATCTTTTTGATGAGTCTTGGGTTAGGTTAACCATAACCTTAAAGTAGGTTTGGAAGATATTATCAGTGTTTCAGAAAGATTTAAAAAGTATGAGAACATGTTCTACAACTCTTATTTTCAAAATGAAAATTTTTCTGTTTGTTTCTTTAAGAAATCAGCAATTACTTGCCCTGTGAATCCACTTGGGAAAGTAACCATCAGCAGAAAGCTCCTCTGCCTGCAGAGCCTCACAGATACTGTTTCCTGAGCTAGGGGTTGAATACTAGCCTTTCTCTAGACAAGGGCAGTGGTGCCAGAGGTCTTGCACTGGTCTGGTACAAAGCATTGCATCTCTGCTGCAATGAACACACTTACTGAAAGTGGCAGTTTTGAGACTGTCAGAAATGTTCATACAACAAGTATTCTTGGTGATGTATCCCAAGTCCTAGAAAGCAGGAGTTGAGAAATAAGTCAGGTTCATTCTTTAAACTACAATGACCAATTTTTGCATTATGAAGGTTACAAGGTCAAGTTTCTTCCAAGACAGTCATCTTTTTCCTTACTCTTTATATGGTTGGAAACAATTTCAGAGAAACAGTAGAAAATTTCAGTCCTGAGTACAAAAGGACAGAAAACAAAGAGGTGAATCTGATAAAAAGCAAAACACAAAAGCCAAAGGGAAACACTTTTTATTCCTCCACTGCTGCTGAGATGGCTAAAAGGCCCATGCAGTAGCTTAATATCTGATCCGAATCCTGTGTTCTAAACCAATCTGCAAGTCAAGAAGTGCAGAAATCTTCCAGCAAGTTGCTCATTTCTGATGGATTTGTTAAGCAGCCATGGTCCAGGGCATTCATATATGCTTTCCAAGACAGCCTGCTTTGCAGTCTTTTGTCCAAGCTGTGACTGCAGATGTAGGAGATACACATTTATTTTCCCAGCAATGTTAGAGTAAGGAGGATCTCCTATACAAATAACAATACCATTAACTTTGTATGTAATTTTTCTAAGTTATATTATGTGTGTATACACCAGTAAAACAGTGGTGAGGAACAATACAGTTTTCTTCACTGGTCTTTGAATATATATGGGACATCTGAACTTGCAACAATGAAGATGGTCTTAGTCAAAGAATTAGTTTTAAGGAACTCTTGATACTTGGATGTCTGAAATACAGATAGCCCAGGTGAACCCTTCAAAATTCCTAGAGAGTTTTTGATGGAAAACTTCCTTAAAGACTTAATCTGAACAATGGAAAACTCTGTTGGGTTAATGTTTGCTTTCCCTCTCCCTTAACCTGGAAATGGCAAATTCCTCACTGCAGCGCTACGTTCCCTTCTTACCACGCCTGCTTGTGAATGTGTGAGCAAATGGGCAATGCTGAATGCCTCCTACCTTCCCACCGATTCTGGCTTCTGTGCTTCTTTGGAACTGCGACTAACCTTTATTTGCCAACAACCCTTTCTTATCCATGCTGTGTAATCTGACAGGACTGTGGTACGTCCAACACAGAGGGCAAGCGCTCTTGCTTTGAGGTCCTGCTTTGCAAGCTTTCTCCTTCTCTTTACTGTAGTCTTCCTCCTACTCTTGCATCGCTTCATCTTTCTTTCCTTTGTGTGAAGATAATCTGCCTGCAGTTGCGCCTTGGGAGGGAGAAACACGTTTTGGTTGGAATAAAACTTGGTTGATTAAACGTTCCAAACAAGTCATCTTCACCTAGTCTCCCGTCATTTTCCAGGACAATCTACGTAAAAAGGATGATCGGATTGAAGAATTGGAAGAGGCACTCAGAGAAAGTGTTCAGATAACTGCAGAGCGAGAAATGGTGCTAGCACAAGAGGAGTCAGCCAGGATCAATGCTGAGAAACAGGTCTGCAATCTTATAAAGTCACTGGTAGTCCTCTTGGGAAAGTAACCAGACAGTAAAGTACTATTTTCCCAGCTTTACTGTGAAACACAGCTGGTTTTGTTTGATGATCCTGTATCTCTGTTCCAGCATTAGGTAACAGAACTCATGAAGTCTGCAAAGTCTTCATGATAAGTTGTATTTCATAGGTAAGGTTTTCTTGAAATTAAAAAGAAATATAAGGTATCCTGAGCCTTAAAATGGTATTTTAAGTAGGGATCCTTCTGATCTGTCTTGCTTGTCAAAGCTATCTTCCTGTGTGTAAAGCATACTTAGGAACGCTGTGTTGTTCATTGAATGTATTTAAAGACGATGAGTTTTATTAGTGTAGTTGTACTTACGGACCACAGTCTCACTGCACTTGCAAATCAACTGGATAAAGAGACAAATCCCTTGGCTTGAGCCAAGCATACACACAGAAAATACGGATTTGTGTGTTGAAGTCACATGTGTAAACTTTAATTGATTCAGTGCCACTGACGAGATACTCTGAAGAATCGTGTATGTGCCTGATTGTAAGTCACGTAAGTAATCATCAAGAAAACATACCCTAAGCAGCAAATAAAATTCCATGGCTTTTTGATAAAGCTCTTGAAGCAGAAGCTGAACCTGGCATTCTTAACTGTGCTTTTTGTGAGCCTCTTCAGTCATTTCACTGCTCCTTAAATGACCATAATTAGCAAACGAGCATTTGGTCAGTTGCATTGCAACGGCAGCATCTCTTTCTCTTTGGTATTTAAATTAAAAAAAGTTCTGACTAACCACACTTTAAAATATTTTAAGAGTTTTTTCCAACATGTATTCTTACATCATGTTCTTTAACTAGAAGGAAGATATCTTAGTAGTAATCTACGTTTTCAGGAAGAAAGCAGCTGTGTGTCTTTAGGCTGGAGTCAAGCTGAGCTGTTTGCTGATAGACAGGATAATTCTGGTTGCTGTACCTTAAGATCCTAGACAATATTATGGAGTTCACTTTGAAGAATTTCTTCTTTCCAAACTTCTCGTAGTCTTTAAAAAAGATTAAATAGAAATGGTAACTAGGTAGTGAATAGCACATCAAAGATCAGATCTCCTTGAAAGGAAAATATGTATCTCACAAAGCAGCAGGTTCTATGCTGAGACCAAATGTACAGAAAATAGTATATGATTTGATGCCAGGATGTCACAATGTTTTAATTTCTTTGTTACAAGACAAAGTGACCATTTCTACATTCTTTGAGCATCTAGAAGCCCCATAGATCTTACCCTTTTGTGATGTCTGTGCTCAACACAGAACAAGATGCTTAGTGAATTTTTTGAGAGAAGATTTTCAAGAAGGTGGAATATGTTAATTTTGTAGGGGTTAGAAGTATCTGAAGTTAGGGAAGTAAAAGAAAAACTATACACATTTTATGCAGGCATAACGTAGGCTTGTATTAAAGGATGATCACAGGTATATCTCAGTATTGAAAGTGAAAGGTGGGTGGAGTAGTTTGCAAAGGATGAGTCACTAGCAAAGAGTCATGCCACTACATTAACCTGATCAAAGCCACAGACGAGGTTTCTGCACAAATGGGCACAACCTGCACAAGAAAAACTTTTCCATAGATCCAGGCACAGAAGAAATCCTTACAACGAACTTCGACTATATAGAGGCAGTCAGAAAAGCCTTATATTGGAAATATTCCATAATAGAAATTCTGCAAGTTTTTAAAAATAACCTTTCAGAGAAAGCTTGAGTCAAAGATACTGTCAAGGTTAACAAAAATATGGAAGTTCTGTCCTAGATGAAAAGAAATGAAGTAGTGAGGAAGCATTCAGTCAAAGGATGGAAAGGAGGATGCCTTTTTAGCCTATTGAACTTGACCTCCTCATGCATGTCTGTCCACCGTGAGCTTTTAGCAGCAGGTTTATTCTGGAGAGGAGAAGTCTGGGTTAGTAAAATAGGGAACTGATGTCATAGGAGTGAAGGTTTATTTATACACGAGACATCCTAAAACAAGAACATGGAAAGAGAACAGTGCTTTGGGAATATGTACAAATTTCAGGTTTGGCAGTAAGGAGGGCTTTCAGAAGAATTCACCGGCAAAGCCTGATGCGAGGCACACAGTGAGATCAGATGGTTAGAGCTTGGTGAAAAAGGGAAATAGCTAGTGAACGGAGAGTTGGAATTGGGTGTAGAGTCAGAGAGATGAGGCAAGGCAGGGAAATGTGCAGCCTGAGGGTCAATAGGCTATAAGGATCAGTGAGAGAGGTTGGGAGAAGAGGAAGAGAGACAAAAAGAGTAAGATTTTTGGGAAAAGATTGGTGGAATATGATGAGCAACAGCACTGTGAAAAAGAAATCAGTTTGGATGTAGTAGTGTGTACAGAAGTGAGGTGGAGAAAGAAGGATGTTTTGAAAGCAGCAGGATCAAAAGAGGGAAAAGTCAACATCTATATCTGTACTGCTGGCCAATTCTAGTTTTTAGATTAAGACCAACAAAATGACATGAATGAAAAGTAAGCAGAATGTTTTGTTCCAGTCAGCACTGGGAGAGCTGCTGCACCCAATTGTCTCCAATAGCATTTTGGTTTGTTATCAATTAAATACTGTCAGGTAGTAGGGTGATGGCAAGTAGCTATTTTTCCAAGTTGAAGAGGAGAATTTCCTTCAAATGTTTGTCTTTTCATATTCCTTCAATTATTTTAAAATAATGCCCTCTTTGTTTTATTATGCTCTGTGGAGATTCATTGTAGGATTGTGAGATATCCTTTGATGGCTTTAAAATGTTAAAACACAATGCTCTGTTTTTTTATTACATTAATGGCAAATCATTTGATTTATATAACAATAATAGGTTAGGATAATTTTTAGACTAAGTATGAATGATATGTGTGATATTAAAGTATTGATGTTACCCAAACTGATTCTAATTTGCTTTTAATTGCATGCTTTTTCTTTCCTGTCTTCTGTTTATCTTGTTTTCTACCATTCTGCTGCTTCACTGCCTGTCTGAAGCTATTTTATGAATCAGTGCATGAGGTCAACCATTTTGGCTTTAAGTGGTTCAAGGTATGAGGACATCTCATTTGTGTGTACCTCTGCCCTAGTACTGAATGTTGGGTTTGTAGCCCTGTGTTGTGTAATCCTACCCTCCATCATCTCATGATGTATGGTTTCCTGCTATTTTACAGGCTTCAGATTTGAATTATACTGTCTGTGAAGCTGCTTAGGATTTTATGGTTCTTAGATAACCGTTTCAGATTAAAATCCTTCTTTCTTTAATCCAGTGTTTGAAAATGGGTTAACTGTGTTAATATACTATCTATCTATGGCTAGATGTCTCCAGCTGACTAAAGCTTTCTGTTAATTTCAGGATCTTACACCTGTTCTTTTCTTTCATCCATCACAAAAATAGAATCACAGAATGGTTTGGGCTGGAAGGGACCTTAAAGACCATCCAGTTCCAACCCCCCTGCCATGGTCAGGGACACTTTCCACTAGACCAGGTTGCTCAAAGCCTCGTCCAGCTTCTCCGGGCAACCTATTCCAGTGCCTCACCACCCTCTCCAGGAAGAATTTCTGCCTTATAGCCAATCTAAATCTACCCACTTACAATTTAAAGCCCCTTAATTGGGCATTTACTGCTGACAAAAGAGCACCCACGGGATTGGGCACGTTTTTATTAAATTTATCGTTCTGCATAACAGAAACACTGCTGTACAGAAAGCAGATGAGCAAGTCATATAGATATAAAGACTTGAAATTTCTTCAAATTCTTTTTTTCTACCGTATTCACCTGGTTTTGTTGGTGCATCTGCTGAATCCGGTATGTAAGTGTTAGTGTACAGTCCTTACAGCTGTGGGGTCATGTACAGCTATGGCTGAGCCCACGAGTTCAGCTCTCGAGATCGAAGGTCAGAAGGTGTATGGAGACTTCTTTTTAAGTACTCTCCATAAAGTAGAAGGTAGGATTTCTCAGATAAAGATTTCTATTATTAAGTTATTTCTAATATAGATAGCAAAACCAAGTATGGATCCAGGCACATTTTCTGAATTAACCAAATGTGAGTTTGCTGTAGTAAAGCTATTGTTACATTCCTCAGGGAGAAAAAAAAAATTAAAATAACTAAATACAAGTTTTCCCTGCTCAAAAATACAGTGATCGTTTTACTTCCCTAAGTAAAACTGTTGGAGGTTGTCTGACAAAAGGTTCTGTCTTGTTCACAAACTTACTTTCACTGTCCTGGTGCATCTTACCATCCTTTCTCCCACTACCTTTATAAGTTATTTCAGCA
>NW_010248399.1:58829-59650 GCF_000690775.1 Eurypyga helias
ATTACATATAAAATACGTTGATAACCAGACTTCAGAAATTCTCTATCACATATGCCTACTTCAAAATTTATATCTATTTATTAAGGAAAAATAAATATGAAAGAGGCTGATAAGTAGAACCTCCTTCACAGTTCTCTCCTTTTTTCCCCATCTCCAGTTCACCAAGATTTCCCTATTCAAAGTACAGTGTTGGCAGAGGTTTGAATGTAGAGTACAGCCTCCACGAGCCTTTTCTCTCTTACCTGTAAGTTACTGTACAGAAATTCTGCACAGGCTTTGAATGATACCTTTCATTTGCACTTCCATCAGATCACCATTCTGGCCCTGTTTTAACTTTCTAGCGTGTATTACTTATACTATCTTCTTGTAAGAATAGAAACTGCATTTACAACAGAATTATTATATTTTGGACTCCCTCCTATCAAGTATCTTCTAAATATGCAAAATAAATTAAAATCTATACCCTTGTTGCTGAGCATTCTGTTACTGAAATAGACCTAAAATATTTTCTACGATATGTTGAGTGTTGGAATTATTTCACAGCACAAATTCTGACACATTAAGTTACTTCTTACAGGCCGCTGTAAATGGAAAATATAAAGTGGAATTTCTCATGAACAGTTTACCTCTAGGTGTTTTCTGAGCACTGTAGAAACATGAGAATTCTGACTGCTCTGTAGCAGATGCTGAAGGAATGGGTTTTGGCTCTTCTTCTGTAACTCCTAATGAGAAGTTTGATAAACCAAGCGATGGGAAATCAAGGCAGTAATCAAAGGTATGGTTTAGGGGTGAAGGTGTTGGAACTTCATTGCTTCCTGCTG
>NW_010248399.1:59666-125359 GCF_000690775.1 Eurypyga helias
TGGCTGAACTTCGCTTGAATTTTTTCTGCAAAGCTCCTTTCTATAAAAGTCTGCCAGACTCAGTTTGGGTTTTGAGTGTATGTATATATATGCATCTACAAAGTCATTTGTGTATGTAATTCATATTAAGCAAAAAAATCAGTGCTAAAAATTTGCATTTTAAGTTTTTTTACTGCTATAAATTGTTTTAAGAGCTTTTAACTCAGTTGACAGCTTGAAGCATATTCTTGCCGTTTTTATTCAATAGAGATATTTTTTTTTTTCATTCTTTCGTCTGATTCTTTTCCTTTGGCTAGAGAAAGCTTTTTGGCCAGGTAAAGTTGACTGTGCAGTGTGCCCATCTCAATGAATATGTTTGCAGTCATTTTTAGAAGCAGTGCTTCTCCCTAAAGTTGCTTCTTTCTCCCAGGTATTTAAACAGATTACACGGCCTCGTCCTTTAAAAATACCCAGATTTGTATTGAGTCATACTCCTTGAATGGGAAGGGTTACTCAGTATGTCAGGGGCAACATGTAATTCCTTCTGTAGTCAGTAATGTAACTTCTAAGAGGTGTAACAGAGTGGAATTTTTATTCTTTTCTGTCTTAGATGTGTTCAGCTGTGCCTAGTTGGGGTCTTGGGGGATTTTTTTCTTTTTGCCTCTGGTAGAGAAGAATGAATAGGAAAAAAACTGATGAATAGAAAGTCATGCCCAATGGCTTTGGCACAGGCATCTTTTTCCAACATTATAGGGGAAAAGACTTTTAAATCTTTTATTTAATTTGTTGCACTCATTTAAGGTTGCAAAGTGGGAAAAATTTGATGACTTTTAGGAGACACTGGGGACACTGAAAGGATAATTAACCTCTGTTCAAAGTGTACATTGAGCATTTCTCCATTTAAGTCATCTTTTCATTCAATGAAATGAGAAATACTGATGGAAACTGTTACGTAGAAATCTGGTGCAAATGCTGATTTTTAAGATCATTCTGTCTGGATTTTTATCCCTTTTTATTGTTTAGTAGATAAATAATGATTTCACATTATGCCTTTTATTATAGTCAAGTATCCTAGACAAAGCTCTGTCTTGGCATCTTTCTACCTGTTACATTATTTTCTCAAGTATCTACCTCTAGATAGTATTTTATTTGTTGGTGGCTCAAGAGAAAATCAAAGTCTTGAGTTGCCTTCAGGTCTGGTTTGAAGGAGAAAGTCATGCAGATTTGCTTACATTAATCCTTCCATGAAATTGTGCAGACCCAATAAAATAGTAGTTTTGCGCTTTTTTTAATTGGGAATTTCTTTCCAATTTTCCAATTGTGTTCTTTAACTGTGATTTAAGATGCAAGTGTGATACAATAATATGAATATTAGAGCATTATAATAGTTTATTAGACTTACACAATTGATTCATAAATTTTAAAACATATGTTCTTTTTCTGACATTATCAGTTTTTCCCCAAAAGCCATGAAGTGCAAGAAAGTAAGTTGTATTCCCTTCCAGACCACTCTTTCACACAGAAGAGCACGAAGAGTGACAGACTTGAGGTTCATTCAATTGAAGGTGCCTCTTTGTGGAAAGGTTTCCTACTCACACAAAAGCTACCAGACTTTGCTGTGCTGCTGTTTACATCCCATTTCCTTCAAAGGCTTTGCTGAATTTCAGCCTGAGTTCAGTTGGCTCAGTATGATGGGATAACTTTTTAGTTATTGTGGCTGGGTTCTGATATTTGCTTTCTGTTACCTAGAATGTTAAAGATTTGTCTCCACAAGTTAGTAGTAGAGGTGGAAACCTTGCAAAGCTTGGCAATGAGACATTACTTCTTCAGTTAGCCACATGTTCAACCTTTATCTGGCAGTGCACACGCTTTCACATGCTAACTGTGCTTTCATGTATTTACGTTCATGATCTGTAATGTCTTTGGGGAAAAAAGTGTTAAAGCTGGATGTGGAATTAGCATACCATTTTTTCACTGCTTACAGTGAGTTAATACATCATCCCAGAATTTTTCTCTTCGGAAAATCAACCTGTGCTATATAAATTGACAACCTACGCTGTGATATGTAGCACAGCGTTAAATACTTGGGATATTATTCAGTTATACCTAAACTCTGTGCCATGGTGACGTGGCCTAGTTAACCTGAAACTGCCAAAATGCAGCAAAATGGACATCAGCGCGGTCTACAGAAGGCTTGTAAAACACTGCGGAGATCCTTGGGCAATTAGTCTGAGCTGGAAGGCTTTCTTTGGCCCAATTGCTACTGCTACCTTAGCAGCAGTCACAGGGTAAGTGTACCCTAAGAAAGGTCAAGTTATTCTGAAGGTGTCCGTGTTTAGAGTTGTGGCTGGAATATTATGAATTAACAATAGTTTTAGAGATTCTGTTTGGATGTAACAAATGGTGCTCAATGAGTGTGTGCAGAATGTGCTAGATGTCCTAAATTCTAGTCTCTCTGCCTCTGCAGAGATTTTTCAATGGTGATCAAACTACAGTTTTTTTTACAAGATTGATTGTTATCCCTTTAATGGTTTGTTATTCCTTGAAGTAGTGATTGCTGCTGTGTTCTCAAGGGGCTGGAGAGATTCCTTGCTAGCCACAGAACGTAAACACAAGACAGTTTCCTAAGACTGCAGATCCATGTAAAATAAAACAGGACAGCTTCATTCAGTATGGTTGCAAGGATTAAAAAGCATAAAGTGATTATTTCATCAGATAAAGGTTCCAGTTGAGGGAAATGCAGAAATAAGATTGTAACTTGTTACAGTCTTCAGATACCAGAAACTACAAGTTTCTGTCCTCAGTAGAAATCAGAATTCAATTTTTCACTTATTTTTTCCAGGCCCGACTCAAATATTTTGTATGTGTCAAGCAGAGACAATTATTGCTTCCTTCTCAAGAGCCCTTGTCCCAGCAGTAGGCTGTTGCTTATTTGTATGGCTTATGGCCCTCATTTAGGAGATACAACTGTCAGAGCTACCTCCAAACATCCTAACAGGACACAGCTGTGACTTACTCAGTCCTGAAGTCTGGCGGCTCAGGACTTTTCTCTTTTCCAAACATCTGTGACTTGATTCCTCCTCCTTCACACAAGAGCTCAGTGATCTCAGAGTATGAGCAAAAAAGCAGCCTTGATTGAGACTCAGCTAATGTGCTCCTTGACAAAGATACCTGTATTCCTATTTCTGTGGGTTCTGCAGGAGTAACATGGTAATGTCAGATACCTGATCGGTCTAACACTAGTGCTCTGCATTGCCCAGAGCCATCAGTGGAGACAGTAAGGAGCAATACAGAGCGCTAACTCCTCTTCATTATCAGATGCTTTTTGGATAATGAAAGTTTTCATTGAGAGACCAACTCTTGGAAACGAGACATCTGTTAAGAGTCTCACTTCCGCAGCAGTAAGACATTTTGCGTTCAACTACAGTATGCTGCAGCTTTTCAGACCATAGTCTTGTCTTCTCTCTCTTTATTTTTCTCCTCTCCTTTTTCCACATTAATAATGTAAGCATGGGACAGTGGCACCGGTTCTGTTAAGCCACCAAAACACTGTATTTTATCAGTGATCCTTAACGTACAAAATCCTAACCACCTAAGAAACACTTAACGCTACAGACTAATGTAAAGAAACAGAGTTCATCCTTAAAATTACTGCTGTATATTACAGATGATCAGAAGATCCTGCCTTTGCTTTGAAGAACTGATAATCCACCATCCTTATTCACAGCTTTGAGACTAACTCCCCTTTTTATTGTGAACAAAACAGAATGTCTCTGTGTGCAGAGTCTGCCACAGACTTCCAATACCATACACAGTTGACCTTAGCAAAAGGAGTGGGATCAATCCAGCATCCTCTCTGAGTTGGAGGTAAATGGGATGTATAGAAATATCTTAATTGTTGCACAGTATTCTCCTGTCTTTATTTCCTAGTGTCTTAGAGAGGTTCTTCAAGTAAGGAATTCCAGCTTGTGAAGAAAAAGAGGTTTTCACTTGTCTGCAAATGAGTTTATGGCAGTGTGCACTCGCAGTGACACCACACAGAACGAGTGACGCAGTTATATAGGCTGATGCGTACAGTGTGCGGAAGAACACTCTCTTTACTGTGTCTTTGGTTTATCTCTTAGCTTATCTTTATAGTAGCTACAATTACAGAATAAAAATGAAGATAAAGGATTTTAACCCCTTCCGTATCTACTTCAAAAGGATTAATGGTGGTAATGTTGTTGTACTAGAGAGACCAGTAGCCGTGATGCATTCCTCTGTCTACCCTTCTCATGCACTGATGGTGAATAAAGGGGGGTTGAATCGGAGCCAGAGCCCCAGTCTATGTGGTGGGGCAGAGCCAATCTGCTTTGTACCCTTCTGCTGTCAGTGGGGCAGAGCTTTCAACAGTTCTCTTAGTTGAAGGCTGTCCTTATCTTCCAAACCAGAAATTACATTTTCATTTTGTCAGGGGTAAGGGGGAAGCATCTTTTTTTTTGTTACTGCTTACTTATTTCTCTCATTTTCCTCTGATATTTTTAGCTCTCAGAAAGCTATGCCTAACAGCTTTCCCAATATCTGTAAGAATCTGAAAGTTCTTCCCTTAATTCAGAATAGCCAAGAATTTAGTTAAGTGTCTTGGATATAGTCTTTAAGAGTACCTAAAGCCACCCTACTGCTTTAACGAAAATGGGGCTATGATGAAACCGTAATTCATTTCCCTCTTATTTTGTGTAAAGGTTTATTAGCTTGTGATTTAAGCAAACCATCTGGTCCTGCTGGCAGTCCAAGTTATGTCAGACTCAATGCTTTCTCCCTGTAATATGTTACTTGAGGCAGTTAAATTACATACTTAAGTCTCAAGTCTGGCCTGTGCTTTTTCCATGTCTTAACATCTGTTCTGGGAAAATTTTCTGGGATCCAAACAAGTTTGCATGGAGCCAGAACTCTTGTCTTTGTCTTTCTTTTCATGTCTATTTCTTTCTCTTCCCTCTGTCCTGCAGTCTGATCAGTTCAGCTAAGAAAAAGAAATTTGTGGTCTCTGTATCATCTCAATAATGTACTCAGTGAAATGAAAAAAACAGTTTAAAAACTCAAGAGCTGTAAAAAAGGAGGAGAGAGTCCTCTGAGAGAATGAGTTGCACTTCATGAGAAACGTTAATTATTTTTTTTCAGTCCTCATAGTGTTCTTACTACTGGCTTGTAATTGCAAGACTTTGTTTTGCTGGCCTAATTCATTGTGGGCAAAAGTACAGATTTCTAGTACATTTTGTCTTTTAAAGCCAATTTCTTGTTTATACAAGAAAGGTCTATGTTCAGAAAGAAAATTATTTTAAATACACCAGTTAGCCTGCTGAGGTGGTTTTAAAATAAGATCTCTAGTGATTGATTTATGCAGTGCTCATGGAAAGTTAATTGTTCGTGTTGGTATTTGTGTCTTTATTCTCTAAAATTTCATCGTTCTGTATTCCTCCTGGAATTTTTGAGACACAGTAATGAATATAAGCAGCTATCCCGTAGCCTGCTGTGTCGGTATGTATATTGAAAGCAAAACAATTCCTTTCCTTAAATTAAAAACATAAAAATGTGTCTGTTTCAGGCATGTAATTAAACATTATAAGTTTCCCATCTATCACTGCATCTAAAGTACTGTGTCTCCAGTTTAGGAGTAGAGTTCTTAGTGTGATAGTCAAGTCTCTTTGTAATGCCCTTTGAAACGTCTAATTACAGAGTGATGTGCAGTCTTTTGTGCTTGATCAAAAGGAGAAAAAAATGAGGAAGGAAAAATAACAAGACTAACAGATACCTTGGATCATCTGGATTACTGAAACTTTAGCTGAATCAGTGAAAAACTTCATGAAGTTCAACAGAACATGTACAAGGTCCTGCACCTGGTTTGAGGCAATCCCCAGTATAAAAACAGACTGGGGGATGAATGGATTGAGAGCAGCCCTGCAGAGAGGAACCTGGGGATACTGATGGATGAAAAATTGGGCGTGTGCTGGCACTATGTGCTTGCAGCCCAGAAAGCCAACCATATCCTGGGCTGCATAAAAAGAAGCGTGACCAGCAGGTGAAGGGAGGTAATTCTTCCCCTCTCCTCAGTGTTCATAAGACCCTACCTGGAGTACTGTGTCCAGCCCTGGGGCCCCCAGCACAAAAAAGACATGAACTTGTTAAAGCAGGTCCAGAGGAGGGCTACTAGAATGGTCAGAGGGCTGAGAAACCTCTCATTTGAAGAAAGATTAAGAGTACTGGCATTGTTCAGCTTGGAGAAGACAAGGCTTTGTGGAGACCTGATTGCAGATTTTCCATGTATAAATGAGGCTTATAAGAAAGATGGAGAGAGACTTTTTACCAAGGACTGTAATGAAACAACAAGGGACAACTGTTTTAAACTGAAATAGGGTAGATTTAGACTGCACATAAGGAAGAACTTCTTTACGATGAGAGTGGTGAGGCACTGGAACAGGTTACCCAGAGAACTTGTTGGCTCCCCGTTATTAGAATTGTTCAAGGTCAGGTTAGACAGGACTTTGATCAACCTCATCTAGTGGAAGACATCCCTGTCCATGGCAGGAGGGTTGGACTAGATGATACTTAAAGGTCCGTTCCAACCCAAACAAATTTTTGGAAAAATGAATAACAGAGAGAAATCTTCTGCAAAGATTGTTGATCTACAGGCAGGGAAAAGCCTTATCTAACATCAATATAAAACATTTTTTACATAGTATACCCATGATGTTCTATTCTTAATGCATATTATTTAAGCCAGCCTTATACATTTGAACTGTGGATACATTCATGTCATGTCCCTTGAGACTGGAAAATTTTCCTTTGCAGTGTCCATGGAGATCATTCACTAGCTTTTCCCTCTTTCTTTATATGCACATAGCATGTAAAGGTGGATTGCATGGGTCACCTTTTCAGACTAGATCCTCTGCCCCTGCAAATGTTTTTTCAAGTGCATAGCAGTTTACTGCTTTTTTTTTTTCTCCATATTGATGACTTTGTCCATTGCCTCTTTATATTTGCACAGGACCACTAGAGTGAATTACGTCATGTTACTAGCATTCGTGATGCATTTGTTGCTTGGATGATGGCCCAAAATTGCTCTGCTTCTCTGGCAAGGTGTAAGCAGAAAAATAAGCTCCAGAACTGTCTTCCTGAGAGGGCTATGGAGGCCTTTCTCAACCTTCTGTTCAGTAGAAAAGTTCTCTTCAGGTGATCTTTCATCACTGAGGAAGTAGTTCACAGTGGGAAGAAAAAGGTAGCTGCAATTACATTGTGATTTAAACACGCTGAAGCGTCTGGGGATCCTGAGGCTCCTTTTGTTAGCCTGTCTGGATTGACCTTAGGTATTGGAGTGTTTAGGCTCTGATTTTAAGAGGCAATTAATACCAACTGCATTAGTGGATGTAGCCTTCTTCCTGGCCTGAAATAGCTACTGTGTCTCAGAGATTTTCAGTAGTGCATTTGTTCTCCACACATAATAGGTGGGAATTTGATCTTGCCTATCCTAATCATCAGTAATCTTTCCAGGAGCTAGTATGGAGGATACCCATACTAGTATATGGAAGATACTAGGATATTAGTATATGGAGGATACCCATACTGCCAATTAGCTAGTTGGTAGGATACCCGGCCTCATTAATATTTTGCATATACGGTCCCTTTCTCAATTTTACTAACTTTTGGGGAACTTGACCAAGCTCTGTGGAAGTCCCTGGCTTCACATTACACAATGTCCAGAAAAGTTTACCACAAACACTGCATACTTGGAGATAATGTAACTGTGTGTCTGTGCAGCAGCCTGTTTTCTGATTGACAGTCGCATCAGAGGAACCTAAAGGTAGAGTTTTTAGGAGCAGGGAGGTTAAGAAGGTAGCTGGTCATCTGAAAAGGACTTGTTTTTTTCTTTTTCTTTTAATCATCTCTTCTATTTCTTTACAGGCTACCATTGACAAGCTAGATACATTTTTCATTTTGTACCACCTTTTCTCTCCACCTTACTTTCGTGCTTTCTAAGGAGATGTAATACTATGTAAAAAGTTTGTCCTATGTTGACATTTCCTTTTCCTGTTACAGTGAATTCCATACTGATCTAACTGACATAGCTTGCCCTCTTTCATGGTTCGTTCAGTGTCTCAGGAACTCTCTCCGCTAATGGAAACTTCATTCAGCTTCATGTTCTTCCTTAAAGACAAGCTGTCACCTGGTCAGGTCACTTAGGGCCTAAAACCAAAATAAAAATAGTCTCTGTTTAAGTTCTCTGCAGATCCATTTTGCTCAGGATGATACATGAAGGAAGACCTTTCAGGTCTGTCTAAGAAAACTGAATCATGGGTAAGTCATAGATAGTCAAAGATGGGCTCTGCTTTATATGTTGTCGTATGAGCAGAGGGAAAAGAAGAGCACGAATGCTCTCTTTTCACCTTCTGAAATGGAAACTTTCTAGTTACAACTGACAGGGCACATGCTTACCTGCAGTTAAACTGAAAATGTCAACAGCATGTCTCTGAAAAGGTCTCAGCGTGCCAAGAACCAGAGTTCTTGGCAAATATTTTTTCTGTATTATATAATAAGCTGCTCTCAAGGAAAAAAAAAAATCAGGGTAGATTTGTATAGTTTTTTTCTATAGGCTAAATTAGATGAGCCTTACAAGCAGTTTGCTTCCGATGAATATTCCTGTACTGTTTCTCACAGGACTGCTTACAGGGACATAGACGTACAGGTCTGCACTAAGATCCATAAGATGCCAAATGAAATGTTTTGTTTTGTAGAAGTTTAATTGAAATGGTCCTATGGCATATCTATAACTTGATGAACCCGAATAATGAAGTCTTTATTGTGAATGCGGTCATCACTACTTTGGTGAATTTTGTCTGTAGTAAGTCACGTGACCGATGGTACTTGCTGGAGAGGAGGGAAGGTAATGAGTGAGTTGCTGGCATAGTTTGAAAACCACTTGCGTTCCAGCCATTCCTAATAGATTATTAGATCCATTTTCTGTTAACCTGCAAAAATACAGAATATAACCTTCAAATTAAGAGAATTAGCAAACAGAGCAATGATAGGAAGATTAAGTACCTGCAATAACCACTACTACAACGTACTCCTGCAGTTAGGTCTTGCACTGAGCACTAGGAGCTGTGCCCTAGATATCGGCCTCTAGCCGCATCGTGTCTTCTTAACAGCACGGAGCTGTTGTGCTGCAGATCTGAGTCAAGCAAACCAGCCCTTCAGTGCTAGCATCACAGATCTTGATGACTGGGAACGGAATGAAGGATGTCAGAAATCTTTCAAACCTGATTATGAAGGAGTTGTTGCTTCAAAGCTTGTTTTATCTTGGCAGCCGACAGATTGATGCAAGCCGTTTTGATTGTTGCAGTTGGCTGGGCGCGTGTTCATTTGAGGTTGTTTTCTGTTACAAAGCAGTGGGTTTTGTGCTTGGCGTGCTTCTTTTCTTGTCGGTTCAAAGGAAAATGTTTATGTAGGTAATTCTGATCCACCCAAAGAAGCAGAAGCTGATGTACTAGAAGGTGATACACTAGCACACCTTCACTTCCCCAGCATGTTGCTCTTTTCGTAGGCGTCAGTTTCGACTCTAGTAGTTATTTTTGATATTCATTGTTTCACAAGTATTTCTTTGCATTCTTTTCTGACATATTTATTTCATTTTATGGAGTTTTCTTTTTTTTTTTTTTAATTGACAGAGTTTCTGATCTTTTTTTGAACACTAAACACTAGTAGGACAGGAAAAGATTCGTTGTTACAGGCACGCTAACCAGTTTGGACTGTGTATCACTGAAAATCTCCTTCGGTCTGTTGATTACTGGATGAATTATTGACTGTCCATTTTGAATAATTTTTGATAATGGCATACGTAAAGTGTTTCTTGATTCGTTGGGCATAAGAAGAATGCTTGTTGTCAGCTGCTTTTGAATGGACATAGATAGGCTTTCTGCAGTAAGCACTGCACAATGTCTACACCAGAATTTTATAGATTACTAAATCTGAATTGCAATGTTACTTGCTCTATCACTGATGGAGGATGAAAGCTAATCTTGTTATCCGTGTTTGTCCTGAGTCATTAGCTCTGCCTGTAGGAATACAGGATTTATTAAAGCAAAGAGTGGTATGTTCCATACCTTCCATCCTCCACCTGTCTGGTGAGTGATGAGCCCAACTCTCTTTGTAAAAACATGTATGTATAAATTGAGCTTAATATAATGTCAGTAGTTCACTTCTAGGATGGAGTACAAGTTGATTGTTATGCAGGAATATAAATGCAATACAGTGCTGTATTATCATACTGAATTTATACAAATGTTTGAATATGTGCAATACATCTGACTTTCACCCATTTGATGACATTATAAAATTGTTTGTGAACACTTGGTTGAGATAAGGAAAATCTATATAGAAGAAGTCAGTGAAAGTAATACGTGCCATGGAGCATTATTATAATATTACTAAAATAATATCCAGAGGTTTTCGTATGTTACATGT
Organism: Eurypyga helias; assembly: GCF_000690775.1. NCBI lineage: Eukaryota > Metazoa > Chordata > Aves > Eurypygiformes > Eurypygidae > Eurypyga > Eurypyga helias. The sequence goes on from NW_010248399.1 coordinate 70,140, forward strand.
AGCTGTACTTGAGCATTTATTGTGGTTTTGCATCTTAATTAGTGATAAATTCTAGCTGACAGAACCTGTTCTAAGTGAAAAATAAAAATGACTATGTTCATCTGTGTAATATCTATGCTAGAATTTACAATCATGTTACTTCTGAACCTTTTCCACTTGCCAAAGATACGAGCCTTGTTCTGCTGTACCTATCTGCCATCAGCAACTCTTTGAATGTCTTTTATGTTGCCATATCACAAACATGCCTATAAGGATTGTTCAACAGATACTTTGTGGGAAGTAGCCTTACTTACATCTACATGGGAACCCAGTCCTTTCCCTGTTTCAGAAACATAGCCTTCTTTTTTGAAGTGCTAATGTAGTTTTTCTCTAGGCATCATTTACAGAGATATATTATTTGATATAGGATTGATGTGTTTCTTTTATTACCTAGCATTTTTGTGATCTAATTTAATAGGCCAACCTTTTATCCCTGTGGTACATCTTCTAAAACAGAAATACTGAAAAGTTGAAGATTTGTAATTTGGTGTTGTAATGGTCATGTTCCAGTGACCAGACCATGTTAATTCCCAGACTGTAATGTTGCTTCAGTAGGGTGCAGATGTACTGTCCACAGCACTACATGATGCTTCCAGTCGACAGCAGTGTTATGCAGTGTACGTGCACTGGTAACCTTTGCGCTCCGATATAGTTGTGACACTTAGTGCTAATCACATTCCGTTATTTTTCTCTCCTCCTGTCTTCCCCAAAAATGTTTTAGGTAGAAGAGCTCATGATGGCCATGGAGAAGGTTAAGCAGGAGCTGGAGTCAATGAAAGCAAAGTTGTCCTCTACACAACAGTCCTTGGCTGAGAAGGAAACCCATTTGACCAACCTACGAGCTGAAAGAAGGAAACATTTGGAGGAAGTCCTGGAGATGAAGTAAGTGTTTCTTTTCATTGTTTGTAAGTTTTATTGATACCTCTGAAATCTCCTCTGATCCCTGGTACAGACAGCCACTCTACGTCTCTGTGGATAGCAGCTACCTCTCTGATCAGTCGAGCCTTCAGAAGTGACTTCTGACCAAGGGTTGCCTACATTACTTTCACACTTGCATTAGAGCTCAGAAACATTTCTTCCTTTTGATCGTTTGCAGTAGACTACTGTTGTTTGCATAATAGCATCTTCAAAGATCCTAAACAATTACTTGGTTTCAATTATTTTGTGCCTTACGAATGCGCTGTCTTGCTCTGTAATCTACTTTAAGGTAAGACATGAGTCATTGTAACAAATGACAGAAAGGAAAGAGATAAACATAATGTCAGGCAGTTGTAATGCTAAAATCAGACTGCAGCTGTCTGGTCTGCTAAAGTATTTTTCAGATTCATGCAGATGACTCAGTGCTGGAACAGAGTTTGAAGTTCTCTATCAGTTAGACTTCTCTTGTCATCTTTACACAAGGAGGCCGGAATAAAACCAGGCTTTGAGGGGCTTTTTGAGGGGAAGAAGTGAGGAATTAAACTTCTAAGGCTTAAATACTTCCTAATTTCTGACCGTGCGTTACAGATAAATAGTTATCCTCAGTTTAGGGAGACTTGAATCCATTTAGTGCAATGATGGATAGTGCTGCCAGCAGTTCATTAGAAACACTTTCAGTTGTTTAGCCAGACCTGAAGAGAAGGAACATTTTTATTGGCAGGACCAGCAGTGGTTCCTCCACTGTGGTTTTGTGAGCCTTTATTTATTTATTTAGCTTTTTTTTACGCTAGCCTCTTTTTTTTTTTTTTAAATGAAAGGATAGAAAAACAGCTGTTACAAAATGGAAAGAGGGGTGGCTTAGATCTTGAAACTCTAACTTAGGAGTGCTGTATAAAGTGGGCCAAGCCTCCCCAGCTTCATATGCAGCTACAACAGTCAGGTCTGGGCCTGGCATAAGGACTTTGGAAGACTGCAGTACTTAAAAGCCACACTTTTTATTTTTAATAAAAAATTTTATTGAGCTGTAAATCTGACTGTCTTAAGAGTTGGTGTACTGGGGTATGGGAAGAATAGCTCTTAAGGTGATGTGGGAGTCCAAAGAAACTGGAGATATATCCCATATCCAATCACTTGGCAGTGCTTTCTTCTGCCAAACGGCTCTGCCAAACCTTCTCATTAAAATATACACGTAGTGTTCAGTATATCCTGAAATGGATTTGGAATTGTGTAGCTCTAGAGCCTCTAATACAACTACTCCCTTCTTTTAAATGATGACCTCTCTTAGCTGAGTAAGTTATTACTGGAAAGTCGTCGTACTGAAATGTAGTGTCAGGAACTGCATAATGGTAGATCCATTGTACCTCAAAAGGAAGAAGAGCACTGTAGAGAATGGTAATGCTGTCAGCACATGGAGAGAAAGATGGAAAAAGCATTACATTTGTATAGTTAACTAGCTGAGCATGTTTTAGTCATAGCTGGTCTGTCTTAAAGTTCTATAAAGCTGCCAAAGCTGCTCCGAACTTCAAAAACTCACCCTCACCATGAGGCTCAATTGCGAACAAGTCTACTGAGGACTCCCAGGCAATTAAATAAATATCTTATATGTATATACAGAAACTCCAGTATATTCTTTGTTGCCCCAATTTCCCAGCCTGTACCTTCTCTGAACAGGACTCTTCTCATCTGTCTTCTAGTTTTGCAGAATTTTCTCATGCTGAAATGTTTCCTACTATTTCAACTCAAAAATAACAATAATTGAATGAGTGGTCAGTTTTGTGAAGTAGTTAGCTGGCTTTGGTATCCTTAGTGGAAAACAATAGCTGTTGTACAGATACTGTTCAAAGGTGCAGTAAAGCTATATTGTTTCCCAGGTTTTAGGGCTTATTTCACTGGGAGAAGTTTGAGGTGTGCAAAAGCAGCACTGATTAAATTTGAGATTTGATAGAGGTGTAAGTTTAACAGCTTGGGCCCTTCAGTCAGCTAATGGGGCAGGGAAGCATGTAAGAAAAATAGCTTGGGAACTGCTTCTTTAGCAGATTCTAGATACGGAAGTGTTAAAGCAACAAGACAACTCCAGAAAGTTACCTCGGGGTTTTAATAGGAAGTTGTTAGATATTATGTTAATGAAAAAACATATTTAAAATACTGTTTCTTAGAGTAGAACCTGTGTTTACTACTGACTGTAACCCTGAGAAGATCATTTCACACTCCTTAGGGAATACTGTGGCACTAGAATAGCACAAGTGTGAATTATTCAAAGGAGGAAATTTCACTCCTTAAAGAAATACTGTGTATTTTGAAGCCCTCTTCCTTTAAGTCTAATATTTTCATTTTCTTTTAAAAAAAACTTTGTTGTAAATAATTATGAGAGAGGTAGATAATGGTCTCTCTATTTATATCCCCAAACATGATCTCCTGTAAAAAAATACTAGTGAACTGCTAGGATTTTTGTTTTGTTGTGGTTTCTTTAAGAAGTTCTAATGTTTCCATCATTCACAGCAAATCTTTTAAATTAGGCAGGAATAAAGTGCTGTCTACAGAGAAATCTCTGTTCTTTGTCCCATAAAAACCTGCTTAGGCTGAGCTGAGTTATAAACTGTTGAAAATCACCAGTTTTCCTTTCCCTTTTTTTCTCCTGGTGTTGTCAGCAAATTTTGGCAGTGTGTGAAAATAACAGAGCACAAACAGTCTAATCTGGGGCCGAGTTCATGCAATTGCCAGAACTGCAGCAGCGGACACTGCGCTTACGGGGAAGGGGAACAGACACTGCGTCTGCTTGTAGAGAAGAGAATTTTTTGCGTTTTTTTGACTAGGCAGGCCTTTTGTTATGGTCAGAAGTCGCAGAAGATTCTCCCTAGTCATCTGCTTAGGGATTGAAAAGTCCCAGTTGGAGCCTTTCTCAGTCTGTTTTTTCAGACCTGGAAAACTGTCCAACAGCCCTTGCCTGAATTATGCCTTCTCTTGCTAATTGCAATTGCTGCTAGTGCTATAATTTAAGAGATGCAGAGTTAGATAGTGTAGCTGGCACTTCAGAGTTGAATCCTTCATCCTGCTGGCATATAACAGAAAGATTATTACTTGTCCAAGAATAATTTACTAGCCTCTTTCTTCTTTAAAAATAATCAAGGACATGGCAGACGAATGAATTGTTATAATAGAACATAATTTATGTTTCGAAATCAAGCTGTCAAAAAAAGTCTTTTGGTTTCTTATGTGACTTTACATGAGTGGTCTGTTGAATTTTATCTCTAATTACATGAATACATCCCACAGATAGTGTTTCATTTGATACCGAGCGTAGGCGGTGATCAGAGATGAACCAGGTCTGTGTAGCTTAATGAAGCTGTTTATTGTGTTCCTTCTTTATTTCACCTCGGAGTTGGAAGACCTGCTGAGAGCTACCTAAGGGCTACTATTAAAAATAAGATGCCAGCTTAGGCAGTGCTTTGCAAGAAGACTGTTCATCCTTATCTCTGTTACAGTTTTCCTGCATGATATGCAAGTCACATAGAAAAATATTTGGTAGATGGTTGATAAGTCCAAGTAGTTATTTTCTGGCTGTCAGGTAGGAAAAATACGAACACAACTACACAAACACAACTGAAAATTAAGTCAGTGGAAGCTGAGGTTGTTTATCTTCTGAGAAGTTTATCCTCTCAGCAATAAAGCAGTATTGTCTGGAGGTATGACTATGAGGTTGAAATTGAAAGTAGTCCAAAAGAAACTGATTAATTGGCACATAGATTATTTGCCAGAAAAGTAATGTCATTTGACCCAAAAGGAGGTGTGAATTAATTTCAAATGCAGCAAACTGTTTAACCAAACAAAAATATTTCAGGTTATGTGCACCCATGCTGAACGGAACCTGGGGGGAAATAAAAAAAGTAGTATCCATGTCCATCCAATGACAACTTGTCAGCTCATCAGAAATTGTCTGCTTGGAAATCAAAGAATTTATTTTGTCATTAGGGAAATTATCATTTACATCTGTGGTTTAACAACAGTTCTCCAGAGGACAAGTGATTCCTGGCTGGAGAAGCACATGAAAGTTCTGCGTGTATGAACAGTTGTCTCTTTGCATTTGTTGTCAGTGCTACAGACACTGGCATGGCATTCAGGCCCAATGCAAACTCTTCATCGTGTAGAACTGGACTATTGTGTCTGTGGGCCGCTTCAGGTCATCATGTGACTGCAGAAATGGTACCAAATCATCTCCTGTAATTACCTTCTGTGAAATTAAATAAGTTAAAATCCCACAGGGGGCACTCCATGTCCGTAGGATTTACTGTCTGGGGCAAGGCTGAACAAGTGCATCTGCATCAGTCCCTGGTTTTCTTCTATAAGCTTAGATTGTTCAGTCTCAAAAATGGCTTCTTCAGGGCACACAGTGAAAACAAATTCAACAGTATCCTATTACCATTGTTTTGTCCTTTTTAACTTTCAAGCATAAAATATATAGTTATATATTTTCAGTATATATGGTTACCCAGTTAGATAAAAGTTCAGTTGCAGTAGTCTGAAATGTGAAAAAGTATCCATTTCTATTTACTGGATAAAGCAGACATTGCATTTAAATAATAATAAATAAATAAACTGACCTTGGGACTGCTGTTAATTGCCAAGTGAATCGCACAGAATCCGACAGGAAAGCTGAAATACAGCATATAGATACGTTGTGTGTCTTTTAAGGCTAAACGTCATTGAAAGGCCAGATTTTTTTTTCTTTAATTCCCCAGTTCTCACTGTAATGAAACATTGGGCTTTTCATAAATATGATTGTAGATCTTGATTAACCTTCGAAGTTGGTGGCTTCTGCTACTACTTTTTAGTTCAGCTGAAAACTTGGGAGAAAACATAACGTCTTTTGCACGTTTTCTCTCTTGGCAATTAAGGAACAATGCCTGTTACACTCTCTGTCCTGTTGTGCTTTCAATGAGCCTACAAGCACTCTGAGACAGTCAGTGTCGTGGCATTAGAGACAGCCTACTGCCTCGTTTTCAGTGCAGCTGGTACTAGAATGACCGGCACCATGGAAATAAAACAGCTTAACCCATTTATGGGCAGCAGTACAGAACTGGTCGGTCAAATGATTCACATAGGTGAGAGAGCTATTCAACTAGAATCTCAAACTTTCACAGAAAAATGAACTGCAAAGCAAAGAGGTGAACCTTTAGCAGATCCTACGTAAATAAGGTGCCCCACATGAGCACATGCAGGATTACATTGTTGTGGTTTACTCTGTTTCTTCAAGTATTGGGAAGTTATGTTTCTCTTTTGTAATTGGTTTGTTTTTACTCTTCACCTGCCTTGAAAAATTTTTTCTTCTGTGGCTTTTTCAGATACTAAAATCTTGGCACAGTATGTCACAGTCCTGTTCTGTCTCGTGATAAAACCTACATATCTCATTTTATCTTGAATTCTATGGTCCCTGAGAACAGTCTTGCAGAGAGAAAGTACTATACTATCTTAATGAGCCATGACAGGCCTGGAAGCGAGACCAACTGCTGAAAAGTACACCAGGTGGTGTTAAAGGCGTTTGTTCCACTCGGTAATTTCTAAGACTATTAATGATGTAGGGAGGAGTTGGGGAAAGGAGGTCCAGTCATTAACTTCCTGAGAATTTAGCTACACTGTGCTCTTGTTTCCATGCCTTTCCATGGGAAATGTTTTGTTTTTTTCCTTTTTCTTCTGTTTTCCGGGGACAGGGTTTAATGTAAGCGATCCCTTTGGTAGTTCCTGGAACATAGTTTTCTAGACGGTGAAAGGAAATTAGACCTCTTTCAAGTGAGAATGTGAAAAACAGCAGATAGCCTCACCGTTAAGAATGAGCAGGTTTTGTTATGTTTTTCTTTTCTATTAATGGATTACAGCATTCTTAGAGAAACTGCCATGAAAGATCTCATCAGCAGAGATCTTGGCATACATACACAGAGTACTAAATGTATAATATTTTTAGGCTTACACAATCCTAGCACTAGAGAATGAATACCCGTCTTGTCTTTTCTCAGTCTGCCAGTTTATTGTTGCAGACAACCTTAGAGCAGGTGCAGCACAAGGTAATTTCTTGGAAGTCATTAGCGCCCTATGTTCTTTACCACCCAAATGGCATTGCTCTGGGAAAAGTTTGTCTTTACTATAGCCTGCATATTGTACAGATCATCTTATCTAAAAGAATAACAAGAAAGAGGTTATTTTTTTTCCCTAGAAACAATTACTCAGCTAACCCAATGTTTAACTGGAACAGGAATGAAGAGAGTGGGACAGTTTTATTTTGACTGATGTATAAAATACATTCCTTATGAGGTAGATCTAAGGGCACCAATAATCCACCTTCTACTAGCTACTTCTGCGTGCCTTTTCCAGGACAGAACACTGTCCTACTGCATTCTAATATGAGCTTTGTATAATTAAATGCATTCAGGAATTTTATCAGCAGTAAAGGTTTCTCTGTCCAAGAGAATCTGTGTAATTTTCCCTTGGGCCTATGAATCCTCCACTTGTAGAATAACACTGACAAAAATAGTTTTCCAGGTCTTCAGCATGCCTTATTGTTTCTATATACTCCTCTACATAACAAACATAAATGCAACTGTGATTTTTGTTTTAAAATAGGCAGCAGGGTTTTGGCTCAGGTTTGGTAGCAGTAGTACATTTCCTATGCTAGCTGTTTCAGCTGCATCAGTGATTCCTGTCGCCATCCCTAATCCAACTATAAGATTCTGGGGATTCCAGGGGTGTTACTGAGCTAAACCAAATCAGGCACTTTTTACTCTCTGTTGAAGTCAAAAGAACCCTGAGTTCCTTAGGGTGCTTTTTCCTCTTTTAGAAATGTGCACTGTAAATAGTGATGCATATAAATCAACCCTGTGAGCACTACATATTTCATTAAAAACAGTCAAGTTGTGGGTTAATAGAAGTTCCAAGTGAAAATATTATGGTATCTCATTGCATATATTGTAGATTTAATGTAGTGTGAACAATAGTAGCTTTGAGCCATTGTAAATCCCACCCGGACATCGTCAACATAGTTCAAAATACAGGGAGGGAAATCTCAGAAGGTTAGATGTGCTCATGCGGCCACTGTGCATATACGAGTCGTTCTTTTATTGGTTTTAAAATAACAGTGTTGCTTTGCAGGGTGGAGGTAAGGCAGAGTCCAACTTCAGACTGTTTTCTGGAGTTGACCAGAAATTCCTTTTTTTAAAATCAGGTCAATTGGCTTTAATTACAGAAATAACCTCTGAAGCAAGTAATTGCTTCCCTACAATCCTGGAGGATAACAAGTGGGAGTTGTGTAAGAAGAATTGGAGAAATGAGTCCAGTCGTTGGTGGTCCCTACAGTCTTTGTCTGTATGCTTTATGGGAATATTCAGTATATCTTCTTGTTTTCCTCCCTTCCCAAACAATACTTTTGAGTTCTTTTAGGCAAAAGCACCATCTGCAAGTCTATGGAATTTCTGAAAAAAACTCCATAGTGAGAGGATTTGGGGCTTGTTGGTTTGTCTGGTGGGTATCTTGTGTGCAGTGCAAGTGACCACATGAAACAGGAGTTAAAAACATGGAAATTGACTGGAGCTGTTCATTTAGAAATCCTAAAAAATGACAGTAAGCACCCTAAAAGTGCCTTTCTTTAAGGTATGATGCTGTTATTCCTATTGAGTCACTTCTACCCGGTTCAATGTCTAGTGTTACAGTTTATGCAGATTACAGGAAAAAGTAATCTTTCCTGGTAGTAAGAGCTGCTGCATATAGGATTGTAGGGAAGACTGAAAAATGATTTGACACAAAATCATATTTGGTCTTCCCTAAAGCCCCTTTTATAGCCCTTGCTCAAGCACTAAGTAGATACAGCTCTAGCTTTCTGTAAGCCTATAGTTCTTTTTCGGTCTGCTAGCATTTTACGGCTTTAAAAATTATGTCAAGAAAATATTGAAAACTAAAGGATCACACTAGTTTATTTCCACTGTGTAATCTAGGAATCAAGCTGTGTATCTGAGGTTAAACTAAATGATGTAATTTGCTATACAATCCAAGAATCAACTAGTTCGATCATTCAGTTTAATTTCATGAATAAAGATTTAAGGCCACCAATGCTGTTGTGAAAAGATGAATCCTGCAAGTAGCTTTGAGCAGCCAAGTATTTCATCAGCATACCTTCAGTTACTAGATGGAGTTAATGATCAAAAATATTATTGGTAAATGCTTAGAAAGTAGTAAAGTGTTAAGTAACAGGTAACCTAAATTATGACACATCAACCAGCTGTCCCCATGTACCAACTCATAATTTTGGTAATACATTAGATGTGATATGTTTTGATCTCAGGAGGATTTCTGTCACTGTCTCCCAGAACTGTCTCATCAACAAAGTAGGGATTGTATTCCTGATTAAACTACTATGAAGCAAATAAGCAGGTAGCTGGAAAAGAATAATTAATAGCTCACTGTCAAAATGGAAACCTCTGTTACATACTTTCCTTAAAAGTCTCTCCCAAGCCTGCTACTGTTCAAAATGTTCATTAATGAAGTGGCTGACAAACCGAAATTGCCAAAATGCCAAGGTGGGTGTTCAGACATTTTGGAAAACAAGATGAGAATTCAAAATGATCTCAATAAAGCGAAGAGGGGTTCTAGGGAGCCTGTAGAATACTGTTTCCTGGAGGTTTTTATAGACAAATTACAGCAACGTATCACAAATAGCTTAAACATGGTTGAACATGGTTTGGGGTGGACTGGATGAAATTGAGGATAGAGAGGGTATTATCTTGCAGATTTTGTGGTTCTTTAGCACACATCATATACTTCCTCTAATGTCTGTAAGAAGCAAAGATATATATTGTAAAACTATATATGTTACATGCATGAGCTTGTTTTACATATTATGTGGGCTCAGTTCTCTGTTAATACTCACTTTGGCTTGCAGATTCAATTTCTAAAGAGAAATTTTGCTCTTGTAGGTACTTCATTTTAATTATTCTATATCCAAAGGAAACGTTTTTTAATTGAAAGAAGGTAAACATCATTCAGTATGTTGGTTCAAAGTAGCTGCAAAATTCTTGCTGCCTTTCAAGCCCTCAGTAGGCAGGAAACCTGAAAGGGTTAGGTCTGGTTAGGTTATAAAGAATGCCAAGGATATCTTCTGGTATTTGGAGAAAGCCTTTATGACCCCCATCTGGCCACATTTTCTTCATAAATAATAATGCTGCTATTAATAATAGTACTCTGCAGTTTGGTTCTTTTCATTGTCTTACATGTCAAAGTCTTCCTTTTTATAAAAACAGAGAAATACTGTCTTTGTTCCTCAAAGTAGTAAACTGAAAACAAAAGCATTATGTGACTCGCTCACCCATGGTGACAGAACTTTAGTGATGTCAGGAATTAAAATGTGACGATACTAGATTTGTAGGGATTTAAATATCTTAATGTTTGAGACACAAGTATTTGATAAGAAATGTGCATATATGATACGTACTTCATTTATTTCTCTCTTCTGTCATGTTCTCATACAGATCCTTTCTACATCCCTACTTTTTTCTTAATTATATGTCTATACCTAAAATTCAGTATGCTTATCTTACCACTTTATTGCTTTAATGGGAGAGAAGCAATCTGTTCTCTTGTGCCAAGCTGACCTTCAGATTTTTCTTGCTTGCTAGTTTCTCATTGTTAGTGAGGTCTTCTGTTTGGACTTTGAAAAACAAGATTAATTTAGCCAGGAGATGTTAATTTAAAACAAAAACAAATACATTTTTGCCTTGCCTTGAAAAATATGAAGCTGGCTTCGGACTACAATTTAATAGGTTTTGTGACAAATGAGGCACGAAACAAATTGGCACAATTTGTCCAAAGTACAGCGGTACAGTGTGCTCTCTAATTCCCAGCCCTAAAGATCTCAGCAAAGGTCACAAATTAAACAAATCAAAATTAATCAACTCTCTACAATCAAAATACGATCATTAAGGCTTTCGTTTGCTACAACGAAGCAGTTGTGCAAGGGGCACTGGAGCAAGTTCTTTTGTGCAGTCAGGGAAAATCAAGAGCAAGGTGTCGAACAGAAAAATGAAACCCTGCAGGTGACGCTGTCTTTGGAGCCAAAAGAAACCAGTACTTACACAGAAATGCAAGTAAACTGTTAGAGAATGGAAAAGGTGTTTGGTGCTGAGCTGCCGAGTGTGTCAGCGTCGCACTCGGCCCAGGGAGAAACCGCCTGTGGCCTGGAGTCACGCGCAGTAGTCATGCACAGCCCTTTCAAGCAGCCGCTCACTGAGGCTTCGCTCCAGTGGTCTCAACGGCTGTAGCTTTTGCCTCCTTTACAATATGGAGCATGGGAGTAGCATCTCCTCTGTGTGGGAAGTTGCAAAGTACCATCAGGGATGCCTAGAGACACCCTAGCTGCAACACCATTCTTTATTTGTGCCCTCATTTTGGGGGAGTCAGAGCGCTCCAGATGACTTTGTGATATCTATGGTTACTTCTCCATTGTCTCAAGTACATTATTTATACAAATGCTGAATTTCTCATTCTGTTTTATGGACAAATACGCTCTCAATGCAACTTAAATACTTTTAAGTGTAAGAAATTCCTATTTTGTTACCTGTTTCTGAAACAGAACTTGTAGACCCTTAAAGAATATCATTTTAGAGGGGGAGAAATACACTGGGCAAAAATCTGTTTTTCATCTTGGTGATACAAATAACATAGTTTTATTCCCATACATGGGATATGCATTATCTTTTAATGGATCTCTATTCTGGTTTCATTTTCTCTTTTACTAACTGATAAAATAGCAATGTGTAATTAATATGTAAATAGTGTAGTAAGACACATTTTATTGAGTGAGTCGTAATAACAAAATACAAGCTTTTTAGTGTATGCCTACCTTATCCCAATTACTGTTACACTTTTTCCTGGTGCAGAAACCTAATGTGTGTGCAGTGCGCAAGCATCACTTACGTTTTGTTTGACCTGTCTAGAGCGTGGGTCATCGTCTTTATTTTATAAATAAGTATAGATAATTTTCTGGTTCTGGTAGTTAGATTCTGATAAGCTCTATAAGTTTCTTAGCAGGTGAGTCATTTAAGGGTAATTTAATGTATTTGCAAAGTAGGAATATTTGTTTAAGAACTGTCAGGTTATAGTATGAGGCATGGAATAAACCCCTCGACTCTTCTTTCAGAGTTGCCCTACCCTCTGTTCCCACTGCCAAGTCATTTTTGAAGCAGTTGTACATAAATCAGCAGACCAACCATCATCAGGAAATGCCTGCTTGGAAAAGATGGAAAATCTGACTCCTTATGAGCAACAGTCACAGATTTTCAATTATACTTTCACCCCCATTCCATACACTGATATGGCTGGTCTGAAACATGTATTGTGAAGGACAAAATCTACATTTTTCAGTTGTTCTATTTCCAAGGAAATCCTACAAGTCTTAGAAAAAGTCTTTAAAAATATTAAGTAAAGGAACTGCTCCTCTTCCCCCCACTCAAAAAAAAAAAAAAAAAGGCACCACAAAAACGTTTCTCTTGGCAATTCATACACTGTTTCCTCATTTTTCTAGTTTATGTCTTAACTATGTGTTTTGATTTGAAGTAAGAGTTAGTATAGTCTAGTAGAAGTATTTCATTACCTAACTTCTCAGCTCTTCCAGCTGAACTTGGTGGCAGCCTGCTGGGACTTGGATATACATATCAACATCTTTAATAAACAAGAGGAGTTTGCTGACCAAAATGGGGTACAATAACTTGTCTCCACATGAACCTAAAATACTTATAAGAATAGATTATTTTTTTAATTATGTAGGCTTGTATAATTTCAATTCATGCTGTGGCCTTCAGTTCTGATCCTAATACTTAACATTATATAGCACTTTCCATCTGTGGATATGAAAGCAGTTACAAATGCCATATTAATTCTCAAAATAATCCTGGGGGGGTGGGACAACAAAACCCAGTATTTATCTTCTTTGCGTATAAGGAAGACTCAGCACAGAAGAATTTAAATGGCATGAAAAGTCATCTGGGTTGCAGAGTGTCTTCCAGACCACTTGCACTCCGATATAAGATTTCATTTGCTAGGAATACATACCATGAATACAGTATATTCTATTGCAGATTAATAAGGGGGACAGTTATTAAAGTGTTGCTTAAAGGGCAATATTAAAATTAGTTTTCTTGTTCATGATAGCAAATTGTTTTGAATAGGACAGAGACCAAGAGGTACACAGCTAGGTTCTTTCCCGTCGTCTCTGTTCCTCAAGTTTTTACTTTCTCCTCTGTGGTTGGTCTTCAGAACCTTGCTCTCTGCCTACCAGTGATCATCTCTGATTTATGTTTGACTCCAAGAAACATTTTTCAAGACTTCAACCATTCTACATGAAAGATAGACATTGAATAAGAAAGGAATTAATTTCCAGCTCTGAGGCACTTGTTGATAGCTTAATTGTTGGCTCTATGGAAAACAGCACTGCATTGTCTGAACCTAGGAGCCTATTGCCATCTCAGGTGCACTGGATTATCTCAGTGGGCCTCAAAGTGCCTCTTCAGAACATTGTGGATCTTCTATATATTCTGTTTCACATTGCTGGCCTGTTGAGAGTCTCTCGTATCCTAGGACAGCTAATATGGTATTAATATTCTTTGTGCAACAGAATCCCAAAACAAGCATCAGGAAAACTGAATTGTCACAATTCCCATCAACATCAATTAGAGCAACAAGAATACGGTCTGGTCAGACAGCTGCTCAGCACTAACAGTGGTCATCTGAATGTATTAATATCCCCAAATTTGACATGATAAACTTATTCTGTGCTGCAAGACTTCATCGTTTCCATTGAACTTCCATGATCTCTTTTGGCACCTCCAAGGAGTCGTATTCTCTCAAGGCCCTCCACTTCTTGTTCAGGAACAAGCTTCCCAGGCTCATGGGGATTTGGAGCCATTGTTCTCATGACTTTTTGTATCACATACTTTCCTAAAAGCTTTGGAATGATTAGTTCCAAAACACTTGCATTCAAGCCACTTCCAAACCATAGTTAGTCAGGATCACTGAGGGTGAAAGGGTTTTTTGATGGAGTTGTTTCTTATCCATAGTTTGGAAGAATAGTTTATTCCTAAAGTATTGCTAGTAGCTCACTCTTAACTTTCACCATCTACTTTGAGGATGCTACAATATATTTGATAGTTCTTTCCATGACTCAACTACATTACCTTAAAAAAAGTTTTTTTCTTAGGTAATTTAAGTATATTGTTATTTAACAAAGAACAGTAGATTCTCAGTGTCATTCTAACCTTTTTCTGGTTTTGCTAGATAATTTTACTGTCCTTGATTGACTATTCAATGAAAATTCACAGAATTATACTAGTCACATACACACATTTTCCCACTCTATTTCATGATGACAATAAACTCATCTATGTTTTTTGTCTTTTTTACTTTTACTGTAGTCATACATCAGAAAAAGCTAGCTTTTAATGAGTTTTTCTGTGGTTACTAAGCTTTGTAGTTGTCCTTAAAGTTGTGATTACATAAGTAAATTAAAGAACGTACAGTGATTTAGCCTAGAATTTGAGTGTTGCATGGCTTATAATTGAAAAAATTAAAATGCTGAGGAAAGAACACCATTTTCTTATCAGAGATGCAGGGAGAGGATGGTGTTTATACTCTTTAATCAAGACTATTTCTAGAAGTGGTGAAATTAATTTTTGGTTTTCAAAGTTTCCTTTTCCCTATCATGCTTTGCCACATCTCCTGGGTTCAGGAAAGTGCTTTCAGTTAGGCTCTTGGGTAAACAGGAGTTGTCATTTACATGATACAGGGTAAGATGCTAACTGACTCTAATCTCTCCTCTCCTTCATTATCTTGTTCCTTGCATCAGGATTTCATATACATGTGGAAAAGGTGCAAAAGAGAAAGTAGCTGCTATCAATAGGTAACAAGACTTCTGAAGTTAAAAAGCAGTTTGATCTGGAGAAGGAAGATTAAGTTTTGTTGATGCTCCTGCTGATCTGTATTCAGTGCCACCCAAGTAGAGCTGACCTAGCGTTTCTCTGTGCTGTGCACCCAGCAGCCAGTAAGGGTAAGGCCTAGTCCATGGCCAAACTTTCTCCCAGGATCAGACTTTGGTTTTACAGATGCACTATCGTTTTGTTACTACTGTTGCAACATATTCCTGCTTATCTTTTCTTTTTTACAAATAAGATACACCAGAATGGCAAGAGTGAAACATAGTCATTCTAAACGGCATTCATAGGCTTTTCAAGGTGTACAGTTTGACTTTAGATCACTTAGCAAAGTTTCCAAGCTGTAAAATGAGTATACTACTGCTTTGTCTCATATGAACCTAGTGAAGTTTTCTTTCAGCTTTTAAGTATGTAAAACTGTTGGAGATGCCAGAGCATTATAATACTGTTTGTTTATTAGTGTCTTCTGCAGCAAATCAAAGAAAACATAGAGAGAATCCTAAAAAAAAAATTTCTTTCTCTCTGAATGTTATAATTATCCACACAGTTGTTTAGGTCTTGTTACAAAATTAACAGAAGGGTTCCTCTTGATGTTACAATTCAGTAAAAACCCTTTTAAGAAGCGTTTTGAACTTCACATGCAATTTCTCATTATACCTTATTGTATAAATGAGCCTGTGCTCTGCAGTGTATAGGCAAAGAGTGAAAATACGTTCTGAGGAACATGAGGAGATGTATTCTGATGGCACAGCAGCCCCAGATACTGACCCATCTGGTCTTGCTCCCCCCTCTGAATTCTTCCTTTAGACTGTATCTGACACTCCACTGAACTAATTCAGCACACTAACTAGCAAAACAAAGTTCACATTTTTGTGAAGTTAGTTTTCTGCTGGCTCTGTGAACTGAAATGACAATCCATGGTTAAGGATGTCTCAGACACCGCAAGGCAAGGTTTGAAACTCATGTCTTGTGTGCTGGGAAAGAAAAGACTGGCAGCAAGCTGTTAGATTGGCTCGACCTGCACCTTCAGTTACAACACAAAAAGCCACCTTCGCATGGAGTAAATGCCTTCATAGCTCGCGTGTTGTGATGAGATTTTAATGTTTAATAATATTCTCCTGCTTTATAATCCCTTCTACTGCTTTCTCTTCTGCACCAGAAGGTCTGTCCGACTCTTGGCCTGATAAGTCCTGCTGCCTTTGGCCAGCTACCTCCCTTTATCAGCGGAGTGTTGGAATGGAGTGGTATTTTCTGTTAAGGATCTGAGCTGCAACAGTTTGGTCCCTCTGTCATCCTGCATCTGTCAGTCATTCCTTGCTCTGAGTTGAGTGGGTTGATTAGGCTGATTAAAGTAGGTGTCTGGATTGAGAGGGTTAAAGAGCATCCATCTGTTCTGGATTTACTGCTGCTTCAGTGGAGGCAGGAAGGCCAGGAATTAGTGAGTGACTTAGTCCTTTCTCACTGCTGGCAGCTGACGGGAGCACTGATGAGGTGATAATGAACTAAAAAGTCTGCCCTGTTGGCTGGGTGGGAAAGGGACCCAGACAGTGGGCAAGTCTCACCGCCGTTCTTGCCAAGATTTTCACGTTTTAATAGAATCCATCTAAAGCAAAATTAGCAGGTATATTTCCTGGATGAATTTCAGTAATGTAACTTATCACCAGCGGATACAAAAGAATTATGCATTGTGTTACTTGCAGGATGAAGTAGGGTTCAGGCACCAGACAGCCCAATCAAGTAGGAGCAATGGCAGAAACAAAAGTGTTTATCAAATGCAAAATAAGATGTAACTTCTTTTAAAATACCATCTGAAGTTCTGCAGAAGATAACTCTTCCATTTTAGTTCTGACTTTTGGTAGCACTTATTAGCATTTCTGGACCCTAACAATTAATCCTTAAAGTATTCAAATCAGGATTTGCAGATACCTCCTTAAATGCATTTTATGTTTTCCCTCGTTGCTTTAGGTGTTACAAAGCATTATTTTTCTTACTTCTTCTTTAAACCTCTGTCTTTCCTCAGAACGTATTCCAGATTCCCTGTAACCTCACGATATTTCAGTTCTGACACAAGTCCAGCTGATGCCAAGCATGAGTGTTCGTTATGTGTATATGCTAACACAGTATGGCTATAGTTGCACATCAAGGTGTAAGAAGCACTTTAAGCCAGTTGGATAGCTGCGGAATACAATGTAGGCACTCAGTGGGCTTCTTAAATTAACATATGGTGTTCTTCTCAACTTACTTGTTGCTGACAGGCTTAATAAAGAAAGGTTCAAGATTTCACAAGCCTTTAATTCGTGAAGAGTCTACAGAGAGTATAAAATCTCTTGGTAAGAGTTTGTTGTCGTCTTAGAAAACAATGCTAAAAGTTTTGCAAGCTGGGTTAGAAACTGTTTATTCCGTAGTCAAAGTGTTTGGAAGGCAACTTCATTCACAGAGGGTAAACCTCTCTGACCTTTATGCAGAACATTGAGGGCGTTGTATACAGGGAAGATCATGACCCCAGAGTCTCTGGTGGCTGTTGATTGAAACCTTGTGTTTCAAGAAATAAATGCTTAAGAACGTTTCCTTGTAAGACCTGGGCTGCATACACAGACTTTTTTTTATAGTGTTTTAGCTATTTTGGTCATAGGTGTTTCTTCCCTTACCCCCCTTCTGGCCCTAACAGAAAGGGCTAACTCAGCACAATCATTAGTACAACCCTTGGACTGAATGCAATTTTGTCATTATAAATATGACTTAAATTGATACAGCTTCTTTTCCTAAGCCCATAGGCCCAAACTGTCTCTGCATAAGCATGTCTACAGGACTGTAACAATGTCTGTATTCATGGGGTTGCATGCGTCATCTACCTGGACTTGTGCAAAGCATTTGGCACTGTCCCGCATGGCACCCTCCTCTCTAAATTGGAGAGGCATGGATTTGATGGATGGAGCACTTGGTGGATAAGGAATTGGCTGGATGATCAGGCGCAAAGAGTTGCATGTCGAAGTGGACACCAGTGACAAGCGGCGTTGCTCGGGGATCAGTATTGGGATGGGTGCTGTTTAACGTCTTTGTCAGCAACATGGACAGTGGGATTGAGTGCCCCCTCAGCAAGATTGCTGACAACACCGAGCTGAGTGGTGCAGGTGCCATGCTGGAGGGATGGGATGCCATCCGGAGGGACCTGGACAGGCTGGAGAGGTGGGCCACTGCCATCCTCATGGAGTTCAACAAGGCCAAGTGCAAGGTCCTGCACCTGGGTTGGGGCAATCCCAAGCACAAGTACAGGCTGGGTGGAGAGTGGATAGAGAGCAGCTCCGAGGAAAAGGACTTGGGGGTACTGGTGCATGAAAAGCTGAACATGAGCCGGCAGTGTGCGTTGGCAGCCCAGAAAGCCAACCGTATCCTGGGCTGTATCCAGAGAAGTGTGGCCAGCGGGTGGAGAGAGGGGATTCCCCCACTCTACTCTGCTCTTGTGAGACCTCACCTGGAGTCCTGCGTCCAGCTGTGGAACCCCCAACATCAGAAGGATATAGACCGGTTGGAGCGAGTCCAGAGGAAGCCACAAAGATGCTCTGATGGCTGCAGCCCCTCTGCTATGGGGACAGGCTGAGAGAGTTGGGCTTGTTCAGCCTGGAGAAGAGAAGGCTCTGGGGAGACCTTATAGCACCTTCCAGTGCCTGAAGGAGCTACAAGGAAGCTGGGGGGGACTTTTTACAAGGGTCTGTAGTGACAGGACAAGGGGTAATGGGTTTAAACTGAATGTTGTGACCATTCACTCATTTGTGATATTTGCCTGTTATTCATGTCTAAAATATAAACCATTTTGATTCACACAAAAAATATTTTGAGAACGTAAAAGAAATTTTTGCCATGCAAAAAAAGCTCTTTGTGTACACTTCAGAATGACACTGACGTCCTCTCGATCACAGTCTTTAGGAGTCTTGTCTTCTCCTACCCTACACCTCTGTTTGTACAAGGTCTGTGGGGAAGCAGACCCTGGAAACTGGACCCACTGCATAAAAAGTCAAAATTCATCTCCAGATTTTTTCTTTGCAAGACTTGGGCATACAGACTTGTGTCTTCTATCTAATGTCTCTTTCTGTTTTCAGTATTTTTGGGGTTTATAGCCTCCAGGTAAGGTCTTCCAATTCTTGGGAGAATTAGGAGAGCACTATATTATAACAAAAAATTAAATTAAGTAGAACAACAGATGTATCTTGATTGAAAGTTATTTCTTGGTGCTCTAGGTAGCAACTTCTATTGATGAATATTGCCAAACTTTCACAGCCCATTTGTGTTTAGTTTCCCATAATGTTTTCTCTCAAGGAAACCAGGGTGCGCTGTTTTTAAACTTGATTATGGGTTAGAAAATACCAAGTAATTATCTGCCCAGAAATAATTTTTCATTCACTCCACTTTTTTTTTTCTGCCCTTCTGTTTTTGGGTGGGGTTTTTTTTGTTGTTGTTGACTATTCTCCCGAGTCGGGGTGTGTCAGAGTTGCTGATCCTGCCCAGTAACTGTTCTAATCTGCCCTAGCTTCTTACACTGTTTCATAAACCTTTCTCTCCCCCTGGAAGATCCCCCTCAGAAACCCAGGCTGTCCACAGGAAGTGCGTGACCAGCGTGAGGGCGTATTTCACGGTACGGTGTCAAGCTAAAGAGAAGCACGTCAGCCTAGGCAACATTTCCTTTGGCATAAGGCTGTACAGAAACGTCTTGGGCTTCGCCTGAGCTTTATTGACATTGCTGCCATTGTGATTAAGTTTCTTGGTATCACTGATTATAATGATGGAGTACAGCCAAAAAAACTGTTGCTTTTGGCTGAGTAGGAAGAAAGACAGCATGAAAGTGGTTTTTGGGGGGGAAAAAAAAAGGGAACTTGTTAAGACTGAGAAGTTGATTGTTGTATCTTTTGTGTCACATTAGAAATGAAGCTGATTTTGTAGCACCGTAATTTTTAGTGTGTTTCATGGCAGAGGTGCTGGGTGAGGCAGCATTTAAAGCAATTTAAAGTAATTGCTGAATACACAGTGTGTGTAAAGGGTAAACAGACCAAGTGCACTTCCCTGCTGTGGTTCACTGCTTCTTGGGAGTTTCATTTCGGAGGGCAGGTGCTCCCGTTCTTTCCTACTGGCTCAGCTGCATCTTGCTTGATCCCAACAGAGTTTTCCTCCTGTGCCAGGTGCATGGTGACAGTTGTTTCATTTCTTCACGTTCCGTGATACCCGTGACTTGACTGCAATTAACCTCTTTTTACAAAAATTGATTTTTTTCTCCTCCAACCTAAAAATTTAAGCATGTCCACTTCTGACCCCCTGTTAGTAGCTAGAACTTTACCTACAGCTTTCAAAGCCAGCTCTGGAAAGTGAACATGCAGGCTTATTCCCAGTGAGACTTTACCTTCTCATGCTTAAAGTAAGTTTCTAAGCTCGTGTTGGAAGATAAAAATGTGTTTGTGGTGGGTTAACTTTGGCTAAGGGCAAACTCCCACCCAGTCCCTCGCTCACTCCCCCTGCTCAACACAGCACAGGGAGAAAATAGGATAAGAAGGCTCATGTCATGATAAAGACAGGGAGATTGCTTACTGGTTACTGTCGTCGGCAAAGCCAACTCAACTTGGGGAAAATTAATTTATTGCCAGTTAAAATAGATTTGGGTAGTGAGAAACAAAGACAATAGAACACCACCTTTCCTCCCCCATTTCCTATGCTCAACTTCACTCCATGGCCCCAGACTCCTACCTACCCCTCTGAGGGTGGAGGGAGGGATGGGTATGGTCAGTTCATAGTTCCTCTCTGCCGCTCCTTCCCTCTCACACTTTTCTCCTACTCCATTGTGGGCTCTCCCCATGGGGCTGCAGTCCTCCAGGAACAAATCTGCTCCAGCATGGGCTCTGCAAGGACTGCAGTGGATATCTGCTCCAGCATGGGCTGCGGTAGATACCTGCTTCAGCACCTGGAGCACCTCTTCCCCCTCCTCCTGCCCTGCCCTTGGCGTTCACACTGCTGCTTCTCACTCTTTTCCCCCGTTCTTTGCCTGGGTGGTGTCTTTTGTCCTTTCTAAAATGTGTTTTCCCAGAGGTGCCACCAACGTGGCTGAGGGGCTTGGCTGTGCCCTGCAGTGGGTCCACTGGAGCCATCAGAAACCAGCTGTGTCTGGCACAGGGCAACCCCGGACTCTTCTCACAGGGGCTCCGGCAATCCCCCCGCTGCCAACACCTCGCCATGACACTCAGCAGAGTGTCAAATGATTTTTAAAATTTTACTTCTAGGGGAAGTTATGACAGTATAACAACACTTACTAATGCGGTCCTGGGCCACTTGCTGAGTGAAAAAGAATGTTTTCTGCATGGGAAGAAGGAATTTATCACGTTGGGCTTTAACTCTTGCACAGATGTGGGCAAGGCTGCTTGTACAGGAGGACAGGGTTGCTGTGGGGAGGCTGCTTTACTCTGCTAAGTAGAGGACTGAGGTGAAGGTGAGCACTCTCTGTTTTCAGATCAGATGATCTTTCCCCTGGGCTGACCCAGAATTGGACTTTAATCAGAAAAACTAGAGGTCAGTTTAAAACAAGTAAAAGCACGTCTTCATGCAACAGGTAGTGAGAATTTGTGGTCACAGAGCCCTGTAGAGATGGTGTCAGCAGGATCAAACGTGGCTTAGACAGATTCATGGACAATAGCTCTGTAAGGCTATATTAGAATGAGATTAGACAGGGATGTGCTCTCTACTATCCTACATACTGTAATTCTCAATGTTGGCAGAATATGAGGTGAATGGACCGATAGGCTACATTATAGATTATGTTAGAACTGAAAAAGTGCAACCAAGACAAAAGTGTGCCAGTGAGGTCTGAAAGGTAGCAATTACAAAAAGTGTTCTGGAGAACACCAAGGGATTTTAAAAGATTGTGTAAAATTAAAAAAAAAATCATGATATGTGTTTGTCTTTTTGGTACCCAGGTTAATTAATGCTAATACAAGGAATGCCAAAAAGATCTAAAGAGGAATATATCCAGTGGGAGGAGAACAAGAGATGCAGACGATGAGGGAAGATTAGTTTGATTAAGAAGGAGAAACTATCAGTCAGAACAGCAGTTTTAGACTGTGAAATTCATGTTACATAATGTGAAGTTAATAAATAGGAAGAGACCAGATTCATTGGAAAGCTGGAGTACATCCCTGTAGGTACTGAAATTAAGGAGACAACTTTGAGCCCAAATGAATTTGGAGTCAGTGGCATGGTTCAAGGAAGATGCTGAGGAAATCATGTGGTTTTTGCCTGAAAGGACAAGCGGCAAAATTCTGTTTCTCATGTAGGTGGGTGTGGTATAACGCTAAAAAATCTGCAGATCTTTTTGTCACATGGCTTTAATCCTGTTTCTCTTAAGAATGCCTCTTTCTACAAAGCTTCTGCGTATTATCAAGTGTCGAAGTGCATCAGATCTAAGTGGTTGGCTGGAATTGAGATTGCTTCAATTACAATAATTGTTGGTAAAAACAGCGAGACTTGATTGGAGGAAGCAGATTTGGAGTTTCTTCAGAAGTGCCTACAAATAGTTTTTAAGCAGTTTGATCACACGGTGATCCTTTTTAACCTAAAAATGCTATTTGGTTTAGATTTCCCTATACTGGAAATACCTATTTGATTCCCTTTTGCTACAATTGCAATCACTGTTTTCATTCCTCCTTATTGTAACTTTATCTTGCTTTACCTCAGAGTTTTCCATTAATTTCAGGAAATAGGAGCCTGACATGGTAATTCTTGTGAGTGAAGCCTGGTCCTTGGCATCCTGATGTTTGAACTTTATGAATTAGAATTGTTGACTCACAGCAATCAGGTTCACTCTTGTTGTGTCTGACAGGGAACAGAGGGGACTAAGCCAAAACCAGAGCCCCCAGAGTAAGGGCATTAGTCCTGTCTTTTCCAAAGTGAATGGTTTCCCTTCTAAACAGACTCTGGAAAGAAGCTTAGTAATTCCTTAGGGAGGCAAGTTATAAAACTTGAGATGCAGATATTTAAATCCTATGAGCCAGCCAGCAGTAGTGGAATTGGCCATCAGAACTTGTAAAAATCTCAACCAATCTCTTTTATTGTGTTGTGGCTGCAGCAATGAGGAATCTCAGCTTTTGCAGGGTGAACTTTCCCCACCATATCCCGTTTGCTACTGTTTACGTTTATACAAAAAGAGATGCAAGTTGTATTGAAAAGAAGTGTCTTTAGGGTTGGAAAGGTTATCACAGAGTTCCTTTCATCTGCTGAGTGTAAGGACATGAAAATTTATATCCATGATAGTAGAGAGGCTGCAGAATTTACTGGAGGCCAACCCTGGGTTTATTGGATTTTAGTACTTAAAATTAGTGGTGCTACAGGCAGTATTTCAGATTCTTGTGTACAGTATTTTGAGCTGTGTAATTTTCACTGGAAGTTGTGGAACATCTGGAGGAATTGCCTTTTGCATGCCAGTTAAGAGTTCTGGAATTTTTGGGAAGTGTTACCCCTCTGCTGGCACATGAATCTAGATTATTCAAGCAACTTCATAAGAAAAATTCTCCTACCTTTTGTTCCCCTTCTTATGTATGATACTACCACAACTTGTAGTATAATGTGACTCTTAACTAGAAATATCCTTCCTAATCGTAAACTGAAACTCGAAGAGAGTAGTTTTGAATGGTAAACCTCTCGATCTTGTGCACCAAGCCTCAGAAAGTCATTTCCCATTCAAGCTATGGGCCCCAGTCTGGTTCTAGTTAGAATTCTGTTGTCTTAGACAGCAGAGCAATGTAATTTCTGGAAGTTTTCTGATACCCATAGCGGGTTGAAGAGGAAATTATACTCCATTGCACTGAAAAGTGATTATATGGTATGGTTGTCTGTGATGGCAAGGGATTGAACTTGGTTAACTTAAGAAAGTAGGAATAGACTGAACAATCGATGTGGGGGGCAGCCATTTAGATGATAAGACATTAATTCAGTCATTCATGTGGTCGTCCTTTGTATGCACTAACCTGTGGTTTAGACAAAGGATATCCATAGAGAGCCACATGAAGTGCCTGCTATTTGTTTCTTTTGAGACACGCAAAAATTATCTCTGCTGTAGCTTCTTAGCATGTAATATAAGGTCTTGATCTGATTAACATTTCGGCTGCATTATATAAATGTATTTGATGCTAGAACATTGATGTGTTAAAAGTTGTAGTCCTCTACTGGTCCTGTGCCAGTTCAGGAATCAGTTGTACATTTTCAGTTTCAGACATATTGAGACTATCATCCATTATGTGACTGCAGGTGATGCTGCCCTGGTAACTTCGGCTGATTTTGCAACTTTATGTAAAGATAGAATAATAAATTTTCTTTGGTGTGGTTGCCCCTTGGTTCAAAAAGAGAAATGTTTGCCTGCAAGTTAGCTGGAGGAAAACCAAAATCTAGAATGGAAATCATCATGTTAGACTATTGCTCTTCAAAACTTGCTAGAATCTACCTAATACAACTCTATATTTATAACTGGATCCATTTTTTCTATGAAGTTGCATTTGCAGTGCAGAATCTCCTGTCCTGTTGCAAAACTGTTCTTTGGCATTTATGAAGTCCCACTACAGTGGGACTTATTAATAGCTTAATCTAAAGTGAGGAACCTTGTTGAGTATTGCCAGTAAAGATCCCCACTTTGTATTTCCTTCTGCATAGGAAATGAAAAGTCATCCTAGAATTCCTTGTATAGCCTGGTTACTCCAGGAGCTGTCCTACAGTGTGGGTTTGAACTTTCTGAGACTGAAAATTTCCCAGTTCCTGGGCAGTGTTATAGAAAACAGATTGCTGTAGATAAGGTGGTCACTCCTGCATCCTTCCTCTGTCATCATTCAGTTCTCACTTACATGCTGTAGAGGTTGATGCAGCCAGTAGCATGCAAATGCCTGGTTTAGACGTGTATCCTCAGGAGCACTTGTGGGCTGCAGATCCCACTTTTACAGACAGACCATGGCACCAGTTTTAATTCCTAAAACTGGGACTGCAACAATTTCTCTTTCTCTCTGCTGTTGATTAAAGTGTTTCTCTGTTTTGTTGCCCAACATTAATTCCGCTATGAAGTGCGTGACTTTTCCTTCTGAGCTGCGAAGGGAGCCTGTGCATGTAAATCTGGGTGGTGAATTCTACTTGTGGAGCTAGTGCCTGGTTTGAGGCAATGCTAAGAGTGGCAACATGAATAAATGCCTTTTTAAGTGGGCCAGAGAGTTTGCTGGAGGCCTTTGGCATGATGTCTGCTTCACAGGTGCATTCCCAGAGTGCTGTATAATGACCATTAGCTTGGAAAACAATTTAGCAAGAATATTAGCTTAGTATTTCTCAGAGTGTTATTAAAAATGATTAGTTAATCACTATTAAATCTCATCAATCGTTAAATCAGTCTATTGCATTCTTAGAATTTTTATTAAAATCACTGCAATGCCTAAACATTGTTACTTATTCAATGTTTTTTTCTAAATAGTCATAAAATGTTATTAGTTATTGCCTGTACTGTTTGAGCTACCTTTATTACCCATTGTCATGCCTTCTGTAGTCTTTAGATGTAAAATGGAGGTGCACTCTAGTAGGAACCTATGCTGCACTGGATTTAACAAGGTGTTTGTTTTTAATGAAAACTTTCAGTGTGCATTTTGAGACTTCACAATTAACCTTTGTCAAATACAGTAATAATTGGAGACATTTCTAGTTTGAGTAACACAAAAAGATGTTCAATGCTTGCAGAGGGTTTTTTTGTAAAACCTTCTATGAGCTCCCTGGGAAATGAGGAGGGGCAGAGCCCCACTTTGCCACATTTCTGCCCAGAGTGAATTTTGATGGCAAAATTCCAAACCCCGAAAAGCCTGGGACTTCAAGTGAGCGTTGACACTGATGTAACCTGAGCAGTACAAATGACGTTGCTTTAATACTGTGGATGTTCAGGAGCAGTGGTTCCTGATGGGAAATGCAGAAGTGCAGATGATCTACAGGAAGGCCGTTACGAATTTGCTTCACCAAGTCCTTCCTACAGGGGTTTGTAAGGGGCTGCTGGGCTTGTCGATGGCTTACATCTGCGCTGCCTTCTTAACCATGCTGTAGAGGTCGGAAGTTGTAAGTCACAGCCTAAACTCACAGCTAATGCCTTCTGCCACATTAAGGGTCTGTGAAGAGTTTTTAATTGCAAAACATGGCTGAAACCTCGCTCTGTTACACACTCCTGATTTCCTTTTTCCCTCACGCCAACTCCGCCGCTGTCCCGCTCTCCCAGCCCTGACGTTCCTGCGTGCGCCTCCATGCGAGAAGCATTCTGTGTAGAGTTCACGTGCTCAGGTGCCCGGGACCAGCGCAGGCGGCTGTGTATGGATCCCGTAGGTGACCTCCAGCTGTGGTTCGAATAGGCTCTGTGCGGTCAGCACGGCTGCCAGCACCCGAGGGAACCCGGCCTGTCTTCCCACACGACCAACACGGAGCAGGCGGGATTGGAAATAGGCTTGCTGTGAAGATGGAGGTTCTCAAAGCTCTTGTGCGCGGGGGAGGGCTCAGAAACCCACCGAGAGAGGCCTCTGGGTGCAGGGTGGGTGTACGGAAAGGGAGCTGTCTCTGTAACACAGGAATCGTTTCAGTATGTGAACGCTGTGCTCAAGGGGCACTTGAGCCGGTTTCCTTACTGATAACTCCTCTCTCTTTCATTCTTGGACAGATTCTTGTTTCTTACAGTGTGAATTGGATAGTATTGGTAATAACTCCTTCCTCCTGCCCGCTTCCCTTCCGAGGACAGGAATTCTCTTAAAACTGTGAAATTAAACACTCTCTGGAGTGTTTTAATGAAATCAAAGTTTTGTCTCCAAGTCACCAGTTTTACTCTGTCTCTCAGTCACCATCCCTGTACTCCTCCCCAGAAAACCCCAGACTAATCAACTTAGCATTGGGCATTCTGAAATGTTTGCTGAGAAAACAGCTCTGTTTTGACAGACAGCAATTATAGCACCTGGGCTATAGGCAGACTTTACAGCTCTTCTGGGGATCTCTTATAAATAGGCACCGTGAGGCCAGCACAGCCCTGTGCAAACAAGCTTTGTAACCAAATTGCACTGAAAAACCCCCTTCTTCTCTACCCACACCCTCCCTTCCCAAAATTACTGAGTAGCATGGACGTTCCTCCTTTACCTATTCTGAATCCAGAAAAGTTCTCAGGCTCTGTAAGAAAATGCTGTTCAGAATTAGGGAGAGTTACTGTCTTATTCAGATGTGCTTCTTTGAGGTCCCATACATGTGTGGGTGGGGGTCATAAACATGCGTCTTACATCATTGGATTCAAATTTATTTTTTCATGATTGTGAGAGCACCGCAGAATGCACGAAGGCTTGGAGTGATCCAACTGCATGGAAAATGAAGGAGAGGACATTCATTAATATAAACACAGCTTTAGTGTCTGTGTCCGTTGGGGAGGCAAGTTGTCTGATCTCATTTCTCATGGTTAAATTGCTCGGTGGTCATAAATTGCTTTGGTTTTTTGAGAAGAAGCAATGAACTGTCTGAGGTCATGCAGTCCTCTGCTACCCACTCGAGTCTGTGTCGGAGAATGTGGGATCTCTTCTCAGCCACCATGTTTTTCCTTACCCAGCTTTGGTGTATCACTTCTCGCTCTGAAGGGGTTTAATAGAAGCTAGAAGTTCTCCCGTGGGTAGCCTTCTTTCTCTCTTTTCAGTAGTCTCTGCTAGAGGTAAAGGAAAAGAATAGGTCTACAATTAGGTAGCTAACTCGAGACATCAGGAAAAGGTAAAATGCTAATTTAAACAAAATAAGACTAGCTGTACTAAGGAAAAAGTGCTGTTAGCTTTAATGTTATGAAGTGTGATGGCCTTCCAGTCCTCAAACTCTCTTTTTCCCAGAGAGTCTTCTGGCCCATGACTCTCAGCAGTATTTTCTATAGGCTGGAATAGGTTATATTTAGTGTGTGTACTTTATTGCTGCTTTGAGAGCAGACTCCCTGCTCTATTTTTAAATGAACTACTTCAATATCTTTTGCAGTGAGGTGTACAAGACCGAAAACGTAAATGACTGACTTTTCTGTGAAGAA
Source organism: Eurypyga helias (assembly GCF_000690775.1). Classification (NCBI taxonomy): domain Eukaryota; kingdom Metazoa; phylum Chordata; class Aves; order Eurypygiformes; family Eurypygidae; genus Eurypyga; species Eurypyga helias. The sequence goes on from NW_010248399.1 coordinate 98,124, forward strand.
GGTGTCTGTTCCAGTCAGGTTGTTATTGCTTTCCTCCCCTCAGGGTGACCTCTGCTGGGAACAGGCACTGGCCCCTGGCAGTGTCTTGGCGGGGAAGAGGGGCTTTCATACGTCCCTGAACACACTGTTCCCTTTGCAGCCAGATGAAAAGCGCTGGTCCCTGAGGAGTGCAGCGATGGCCCTCGAGCCACATGAAAGCCGGCGGTGTTAATCCCCTCGCTATGGGTTGTGGTAGACTTTGGTTACCACGCTACACCACGGATAACGCTTTCATAGGACACGCTTATCTGGACAGAAGGAAAAAGGTTCCCTTGGTATTTGCTATAACCTAAAAAAATCACCTGGAAAAGCTAGAGTTTGGCGTGAGCTTTTCATGGCATCCCTGGCATGTTTGCTATTGTTGCACAAACGAGTTCTTGTGTGCAAGCACCACGGACAGACGTCTTGTTTGACACAGACGTGATATCGTTACACTCAACAAACGGTTACATAGAGTACCGCCCTCACGTGGAGAGGACAGAGGAGATCCTTCTCATTTCTGCCATTTATTCTACGTAGCTGCCAGTAGCTTCCCTTTGTCCCTCTCACACCAGCAGTAAAAAAGCAAGATATGAGGGGAGAAAAAACCCCAAAACTTAGATTTTCTTTTGCTTCTCTATTTTGTTTTGCATTGAAATGATGTTAATAATAAAACATCACCTGTCAGAGCTTGTGAAAATAGGAATTGGGGATTACATATTCTAGATAAAACCTAAAATTCAAAACTTGCTTTTTCACTCACCCTTGTAGCCATTCCTTATGTCACAGTTGAGCACTTTGCTGCAAATGATTAGCTGAAATATTCTCGTGAATCCGCCGGTGCTGATTTCTGTTTTATCTGAAGATAATTTTGCTGAGCAACTTAAGGTGCTCTCCTGCCACGGTCCCTGCATATATTACTGTCATGGATAAATAAACTCTTCAAGATGAAGTGACACATAGGTTCTTCTGTCAAACCTGTATGTGTTCATGTAATAAAAGATTAAAACAGCATGAAGCGTCCCCACAGGTAGATAGTGTTATGATTACATTTCTTAACCTCCACCAATTTCACTTTGCAACCTTAAAAGATCTTTTTATTAAGTAGGATTTTATGTGTATTTTTATATAGATGGATGGAATGCTGAAAGTTTTTCAGGAATATTTGATGAATATGTAAAGCCATTTGGAAGGCAGAGGGAATCCAGTCCCTTAATACAGCTCTTACTATATGAAGTCAATGGGAATTTTGTCTTTGGTCTCAGCGAGAACACCATTCATATTTGCTGTGGTGATGAAATGACCACTGCTTTTTTCTTAATGCCAGCATTCAAATCGTTAAAAACCTGTTAAATTATTAAAAAATGCTGTTTTCTATTGGTACTAAAGTAGCCAGCATAATTAGAATTACTGGAAAAACCAAGTCAAGAAAGATCTCTTCCTTTTTTTCTTCAGTTTATTAAGCCGTTTGAGGTATTTGCAGTATGCCTAAAATATTTTACTGGTTTGTGACATCCTTTATTACTTAATTAATTGGGATCACACAGCAATTGAAGAGAAATGGTTTTGCCTCTCTTGGAAAGGCACTGTGGCATTACATATCTCTTTCTTTTCAATATAAGAAACTGCTGAAGTTGTTATACATCTGGGGGGGTGGCAAGCCAAGATTTCTGCTATCTAAGAATGCTAAGAGAAATTGGCTGAAGGGAATTTTGGCTCTTGAAAGTTTAATAAATATTGGAATTCTGGTGAAATACTAGAAGTTATGGAAATGCTAAAATTCTGGAAGTGTTGCAGAATAGCAGGCAGGATGACTAACTTGCTATGAGTTGATTAACTTACAATTTGTGAGCAAAGTAATGAATAAGCTGATAAAAGATTCTGTAAATTTAAAGAATTAAAGAATAGGCTTTTAATTAACACCAGTCAACTTGATTTGTGTACGATATGTAATGTCAAAAAAAAAATTGTTGGATAGAAGTAACTTGTTGCATTACATGTAGACTTCTGTAAATGACCTGACATTATGTATTAACATTGTATAGACAATATGCTTAAAGTGAGCATTATCTGTCTGCATTTGCCAGTTATAATTGAAACTGAACAGTGATAATTATATTTGAGCTTCAGAGATTTTAGTACTAGGCTTGATGCTAATAATAATTTTATCAGGGAGCTGGAAGTACATGTGAAATGACAGTCAATGGAACCTGCAGGTGATAAAGAAAATGGCATAGTGTTACCTAATGGTGAGAACAGACATGTAGAGCAATTTAAATTGCTTCTTAATGTGAAGTCATTTACACAGAGTGAATGTGAACATTAGGCATATAAATGAGAACAATGTGGAGACTGTTGTACACTATTTTGAAAGGAATGGCCTGGAAAAGATGTAGCGACATTATGGAAAAAAAGCAGTGTGGCATTGCTGGCAGAAGGAATTTGGCTACATAAAAATAGGATTAATGAGTACGAGTAGAATGAGGATTTTATAGGGTAGTTGATACAGTTGTCACAACACTGTATGGTTCTAATATGTAGAAAATGAAATAATAGTGATATCAAACCACTGTTTATTCCACTAGAGACAGTCAATACAAGGACGGTTATGTAGAAACGGAGAAAAAAATTAAGGATTAGAAAGACATATGACTTTCTGACAGCAAAAATTATTAAGCACCGGGACAAACTCACAAAAGGATAGCAGCCAGTTCCTCATGGCTTTCAGTCACAAGTGGATGTCCTTTTCCTACCACCCCAGAATAAGTTACTGGCTTCAGTGGGAGTGACTGAATACGATGTGTTTGTTCTGTATGGGAAATCAGATTGGATAGAATCAATGACTGAGCCTTGATTCTGCCTAATGCAAGCTCTGAAACTATTCACAAAAGTAAAAGATATCCTTTAAGAAGGATAAAACAAAATAAAGTTAGTAGGTGGAAGAAGTAGTATTCCACACAACTGGTTTTGCTTGTAGGAAAAATAATCATGAAACAAATAGCTTCAGGAGGGTTCAGTCTTGGACAAATCTGATGGGTTTAGCATTAATTACATCTATTTTATCAACCCTTCTCTTTTCCTTTTTGGTTTTTTTACTTTGACGAGTTCAATAGCAATCTTGACTTTGATGAACGCTCCCTTAAATTTCCTGAAAACTTCCCCTCCTCTATCACTTTCTCTTATGTTGTTGTCCTCTGAAAGTCTTCCAGGTGTCTCTCAGTATATGTAAGCTTCTTATTCCTAACTATGTTTTCCATGAAGCAGCTTCCCAGGGACATGTTACTTGTTATGTCTATAGTTTTAAGATTTGAAAGAGAGTGAAAATAATCAGGATGTCTTCCACTATTTGCAGCGTCGTTGTACAGAATGACGTACTGCTAGCAAAGCTATAGGAAAGTCTTGCCTTTTGCCAATAGCTGCTCAAAGGGAAGCTTCCTTCCCTTATCGTATTCATGGCCCTCACTGTTGAATGACACATACTGAAAAAATATACCTGATTGAAACTCCCATTCTTGTGATCCATTATGGATCTGAAGGAGGCAAAGCAAGTTTTTCTTCTGTCCCGCTTTGTGTGAACATGGAAAGCCTCCTTTGAGGAGTGTCCTGTGGCTTCCGAGGAGAACAGCAGAAGTATAGTCAGCACATGCCTCAACTTCATCTGAGGGACAACCAGAATATGAGGCAATCAAGGCAGGTTGCTCCACTACAGCCCAGAAGACCTATGAGATTTAAATGTTTAGAGATAAGGCTCCCCAGAGTATTTAGGGCAGAAAATACCCACTCCTTTGTTTCATGGCTTAAAACTGTCTTCTGTTGTTCTTTCTCCTGAAAACGTGACCTGTGGCCTAAGAGGAAGGTTAGTCTTAGCTGAGAGTGAAAGTTTTCAGTAGTCCAACAATACCACCATCTCTGTCACCACCTCAATTTCTTCCCAGGTGCCAAACCCAAAATTCAGATCACAGTCCTTGATCACAGTGAGAACATCCATATTACAACCTAAATTGCATGGCAGGTTCTTCAGCTTGCAAAACCAATCCTCTCTGTGAAGAGAAACCAATGAGTTACCTTTCAATTCCTTTGTTGTCTTAACATTTTGGGTCAAATTATTATCATGCAGAAGAGACCTAAAAGCGAAAATGGAAAGAAAAATAACAGATGGAGAATATTTATTTCTTGGGTGGGGAGCTATGGCTGAAGGATAGGATTATATCAGTTCGTTGACTCCCCGGTCTTGTCATCACAGTAATCTGTTGCAGAAGGAGGTCGTTTCTGAAGGTGGTATTTAGCGGCAAACGCAGCAGGCTTCGGGCAAGCGCGGGCCAGCGCGGAGAGGCAGCGGTGGGGCCGAGACCTATTGTTTCTGTAAGTGGTTGCAGGGCTGTCCAGGTGTCCTGATTTAAAGGCTGCTCCTTGAGACAGGAAATTGTATCTTGTTCTGAGGTTTACTGTAATAAAGTACATAGTCCTGGGGGAATGTGCTGCTGGGCCCATGAATCACTTTATGGGCTGGCTGTTCTGACCTCAGCCCTGTGATTTATTCGCGCCATACCGCAGCAAAACCGGCGCATGGTCTTCCCAGCCTGCCCCCCCTCCAGCCCAGATGGGCCTGTAACTGGGAGGCTGCCATAAATCCATAAACGCAGGTTTGCGCCGGGCTGGCAGTTTCACTTGTCTTGCCCAGGAGCAATCTGCTGTGTGTCTGCTCAGGATTTGGTGGCAGGGGAATCCTTTTGCTTCTCAGGTGTTTCCGTCGGAGTTTTGCGGCCTTGGAGCTCCTCAGGTTTCCTGTGTGAAAAAATCTCGGTGCAATCGTAGCACTTTTAGCAAAAACAGGGCAGCTTGAAGCGTGCGAGGTTTTGGTAATCCCTTTTTTTCTTTAAGCCAACAAAAAATTAAAGAAAGAGACCTGACTCTCTTCAGCTCAGGATATCACTCTTTTCCAGATGTTACCAGATGTACAATTCTTCTCTTAAGTAAACAGCAGTATTTGCGTTTACAGAGGTAGTTAAATGATGTGCTTTTGGTCACACCAGAAGTGACAGGCATGAAGAAGAGATCCTACCTCAGCTCCACTAAACCATGCTTCTCTTTCAACTGAGTATGTTTGTTTATGTGTTTTGCAGTTAAGCAGTTGTTAGTTTTAAAGATCTAACACTTTTCTTTGTTGGTGGGCTTTCCATCTCAGTTTTTAAAATATTTATTCTGCATGAAGCAACCTTACGTTTTCCGATAAATTCATTGGTCCACACACTTCAGAAAATGCTCAGAATTTCTCCGGATATCATGCAAAATACCCATTTCTTACGGATAGTTTCAGGATTAAAAGTTGTCCAAACCACCCAGTTCACCCTGCCTCTGTTACTTTCTGCCCATCCTTGTAAATTTCTGTAAAACTAAGTGTAAATCTCCACTGTGCACTCTTGCCAAGAATGTGTCTGTTTCAATCAGATTTCTGCTTTAACCTTCTCATTATGAAATCGGCCTTGGAAAATATGCACAATTTTTACAGAAAGTAGATAAAATTTCAATACCTTGAATTTTATCAAGAAATTTTGTTTCAAGAAATTAGCCTAGTCACAAGACTCAGTACCTAAGAAGATGCCAAATTATACTTCTTAGCAATGGTGCAACCAATTACAGGGTAACTACATCAAAACAAGCAAGAGGTTACTTACAGGAAGGTATGGGAACCTCCGTTTATCTATAGTGTAGACAGGTTTTCATGAGAGCCAGTCTCTCTGTGTGACACAAGCTGGTTTAATTTTGTATTTTCTATTTCATAGCCTTGAAATTGGAGTTTTTTACTTCTTCTAAGATACTAGAGTTATATCTGTAGATTTACATGTGATAGTTTGCTCGATTAGGCACTTTTCATGTGAGTTTTGTTTAAACTACAGGATAAACACAGCTTCAAATTTGTTCAGTTGAAAAAGTGTTGGTAGCTGGAATATGCTAAAATGAGGTTTTTCCAATTCCCTTGCATATGAATGACGTGCCCTCACCTTCAGCAAGTCGCTTAAGTGTCATGTGCTTGTGTTTCATTAGAAAACATAGACAATAACAGCTTATTTTGAGATTATTGAGCTTCCTGAGCCTGTTTATAAAATCTCTTTAAATTTGTACATGAAAAAAGGCTTTGTATAACAGAATGTATCATTATGTTTAGCAGGGATCTGATAACAAAGGGTTGTCAAGGGTCTGTTTCCATGGTTTAGATCTGGCTTAACAGCACTTGTTCTGGAGCAGAGTATGCATGCTCAGTCTCCTAACCTTTTTACAGTATGCAGTTTTTTTACAGTATCCAGTTTCTTCTCATTCTTCCCATGCAGAACAGGGACCGGATAGAGGTAAAAGCAGAAAAGAAGACAGTAGGATGCTCCCTACTTATTGTAGAATGGCAGTTGCTTTAAGCATCTGGAATGTTGTTTATCTTCAGAGCTCATCAAAATATACTGTCGTGCCAATTCAAACAAATCTTCTGCACTGTGACTTCCAGCAGCTACATCTAATTTCAGACCTGGATCTGAAAAAGGAAATGAAATTAAACCTCTCAGGCCCCTTCTGCTGCAGTTATGGAAATAAATATATCCAGATTTTATCCATAGCCCCTGACACCTGCTCCAGTCCTGTCCTCAACCCTTTCAACAACTTCTGTTTGCTTAGAAGCATTTTTTTGGCACTACTTAAGCTACGGTCATTGAAGCTACCAGGAGCAGGAGGCAAAGTGATGCCTCAGTGCTGAATCGCTTCTGTCTTCTTTTTCCCATCATGCTGCTATTCCTGGCCCTATCCAGGCACTTGGCATTACTTATGCTCCCTCTTCAATCCATCTTCTGGGCAGCAGCAGCAGCAGCAACCAGAAAATACTCAAATCCAGGTAGTAAGCATTAAGATCATGATGTCAGCATTAATGCTGTTGTTGTTACTACTGCTGTTGTTACTACTAGGACATCTTTCCAGAGTTAATGTAAGCAGTCCCATATACTGTGTTTGACCTTACAGGAAATACGTCTTCTTAGAAATCAGACAAGGTGGTTCTGGAGAGAGGTTTGGACTATTGTAGAAAAGAACCCTCAGAGAAGAGGGAGGAGAAAGTTAGGTGAGACACATCCAGGTTGGTAGTCAGATAAACAACAAATAATGAAAGGAATCTGTAACTCCAGCTGGAAAATTTGTTGAAACGCAGGGGAAAATTGAGATGTTTCTAAAAGAGCAGCAAAATGAAGTAGCTCTACACATCTGGTATGTAACATGAAACCCGATGTCACAGGGGTGCGGGCAATTAATGGGAAATAGAATAATATTCACAGTGGAATGTGGGTACAAGATGATCAGGAAAGCTAGGAATTAAAAGTACAGGTGTCACATATTAATGATACTGGAGATTCTGAGGAAATAAAAAAGTGAGAGCATGAATGAAATAGCATTACTTTGAGTCAAAATAACATAGGGACCATAGAAGGAGCTATACAGGAGGGATGGTAGCCTGCTATAGATTTTAGGTGTAGAGTTGTGGTAGATGTAAATAACAAAGGAGAAATGTCTTTTTATGGGAAATGCCTATTTATTGGATACAAATCAGAGAAACTGCTGGACTTCTTAACTCAGTATTTACTAGATCACCACTAAGTAATGTTGGTTTAAGACTTCAGGATTGTGATGTGTTGATGATACTAGAGAAGAAATCATCACCAAAACGAACTTCAGCTGTAGCGACCGTGGATTGAGTACACTTAGATTTAAAACCTGCTAAACAAGTAAAGTTTTCAATTTCAAAGTAGTGAACTGAAAAATTAAGAATATTAGGTAGCAAGTAAATTGGACAGAAGGACTCAGAGATTTGAGTGTAGAGAAAACAAGGTATTTATTTAAATGAAAAGTCGAAACCTTTGAGTTCTTTGCATCCCAAACAAAGCGGGGAAAGCATAAGGAAGAGTTACAAACTTAACTGGCTGTGTATCTACATCCAAAAGGAAATTAGCAGCAGCCTTAAAAATTGACAGAGAGAGAGAGATGTTTCTGGGAGACAGAGATTACAGGAATGAAGGGAGAATTGTGAAAACTCATGCTGAATTAGACCTTCCAAAGAAAATCAAAATAAATAGTAAAACATTTGATAGCTACATATATGGGAAGATCAGAAAAAGAAAAAGAAGTTGGAACCACAATGTGTTGAGGACAGGGCTGTGATTAGTGTATGGTCCCAAATTAGATGAATGCCTTTGCCTTGGTTTCTAATGAGCAGACAGATAAAATATAATGAAAGGAAGGTATGATGACATATCAGGATGAGAGTATCAAGACTGGAAACAAGACAGAGGCAGAAAGAGGTGAGAGGAATTATACTAACCAGAAATAACAGTCATGGTAGTCATTTAGTGAGGAGGTGTATTCTCTACCAGTTTGTATCATTGATTCAAGGCTAAAGGTTGGATAGTTTTCTTAAAACAACTACATTAGAAATCATGACGTGGGTTTTTCACATGGTCAGAAACCACACTATGACTGCAGTATTGCTGTCATCGTTTGATAGAGCTGAAATTACTTTCTACCATCTTTCACCTGATTCAGTCTGATTCACAAAGATGTAATTAAAGAACAGTCGTTTTCACTCTAATAATCTGGTTCTTTGATATATTATAATCAATGTGATTATAATATAGTCATATGATTCACTTTCCATTCTTACATTCTGGCAGTGCTGGCTTTGGCAGCTAAGGGTTTGACACTGTCACAGCATCTTGAAGAACGGCAGTTCCTCCCAGAATAAAGGAACCTGTGGTCAGATTTGGGTTCCACCTGTTTATTCAGAGCTAGGTTTTAACTGGATTGCCAGGCTGCGGGGATACATAACCAGTGGTGCTGATGCCGGGGAGGGGGCAGGAACCTGAAAATGGGAGGGCAGAAGCATCTCTTTCAGCAAGAGTCCTGTCTTACATTAGCTTAAGCTGATTGTGAAATCACATGCTAAGCTAAAGCTCAACCTGAACCTGACTGTGTCACAGGAGGAGAAACAAGAGCTATTTTTCTTAAATGGTCATTTTTCAAAATTTGGTGGATGTATTCTAGTGGCCTTTATTGCCTGGATGAAAATTACACCTTAGTTGTGTGCTCTATTTGCACTGCTGTTAAAGTGCAGATGAAGAAAGACAGCACAAGTTTCAGGACTCTTCAGAAAAACGCCTTGTCACTCATCCAGATTCTTCACTCAAGGCTGGTAAAACAGGGGAAGTTGGCTTAAAATAAACCTGCCCTTTACAGGGACAAATCTCACTTAGCATCAGGTGTCTGGATTGAAGGTTCCTTCTAAAACGTGCCATCTTTGAAAATTTCCACTCTTCACAGGCAAGTAGGTAAGGCTCATATACTGTCAGTTTAACAGCTGTGATGTGCAGCAGCTTCTTTGTCACTGGCGGAATTAATCCATAAAAGTAGTTCAGGAAATTAGTAGTGGGTTGGAAAGTCCCTCTGCGAAAGCTTTAGGGTTTTTTCTGGGCATACAGTCTAGAGCTGTACTGCAATTCTAAGTGCTCAGAGCTCAGGCATGAGCAGGGCTAGGAATTGCAAATCTTGGCCTGGGGTGCCAAAGTGGTAAAATTAAGATGGAAAGCTTAGGTAAAAGAAGGGCTAAAACATTGATGGGAAAAGTAATATAAAATGTTTATAGGATAACTTGTGACTGTGACGAACACGTTGACAGAATGGATTTTGAAAAGCATTGCTTATCAATCCTAGTAGGGAATGATGCTTCTGTGGTGCTAGACATTGAGGATGCTACAGCAAATGGAAAGTCTAAGTATGTTACCAGTATCTTTTTTTTTTGGTTAAACAAGGACAGCACAAGATGTAGGGCTTCCCATATCCAAAATTAACATTGATTATTATCACATGATTAATACGATGGAAAATTAATGGGGCATCTCTTTTGTGATACAACTCTAGTCACAAAAGATTTATATTTTTATCTCTTGTTTTCCAGTTGTGATTACTTGTATGTAATGACATTGAAAAGAACAGTAAGTAAAAAGGTGTGAATTGAAGAGGCTTCAATTTGCTAATGACAAATGACTTATTTTCTTCTCACTGGGTTTGCTTAAATTTGCAATTCCTTTGTGGTAGCTGTGAGAGTGTAGATCAGGGGTGAGAAATACTGCTGACGTGCCATCCGGACAAGGCAAAGGTAACTTGCTGATGCAGGAAACAAGTACAGGAATGGAAGAATCCCTTTTGCTTAGGAAATCAATTTGCAGGCTGAGGTTTGATTATTCCCAGCTGTAATTAAAAGTGCAGGTACTACATATTGCCAAGTTACATTTTTTTCCCACTTTCTTGCAGCAAGAGGTTGCTGCTTCGTCTTTTGGATAAACGTTTTGCTCACTTTGGTATAAGTCGTGCTTTCATATAGCTTCATCTTAAATACTGCAGAAATTTCAGCTGGTGCAGAATTTGGAAACTTGTGTATTAAGTAAGGTACCAGTCTATTAGCATCTTGAAATGATGTTCTCTGGTATGACTGCCAGTGTTTTTCACAGTTACTTTTAAGAACCAAATATTGATACCCAGAGCTCTGCGACGACTGCCTCCTCCCTGTGATGTACTGCAGGTTCAGCAACCACACTGACAAGGAAGGTGGCTGTTACTGCTGGGGTCCCAGGGTGTTAGAAACTGGAGTTTACTCTCCACATGATTCAGAGTGGTCGGGGTTTCTTAATTTTCTGAAGATGTTCTATAACTAGCAAGAAAAATAGAAAAAAATGTTGAGTTTGGAGCCACCACCGTAGATGTGTTGACACCATTTATGATGAAAAGGGTGATGCTAGCGCCAGGAGAACTGTCCTGTTGGATCAGCTGTTCAGTGTGTTGTATTACTAATTACTTCTTAAGAGTTTATTAAGTGTGACCCACCCAAACAGTGTCATTCTACCAAACTCATTGAATTACTACCTATTTTGTCCTAACACCTTCGTGTTGTAAGCTGTCACCTGGCTGGCTGGCTGGCTCTCATAATACTGCAATGCTTTATCCGAATCTCTGCGTGCTAGCTCTTCGTTGTTGTCACTCCATGGGAGGATTTTTGATTCATATGCAAATAATACAGTTCTTGTTGTAATGGTAATTCACCATGGTAGGTCTTACAAATGCTTGTGATAGAAAAGCATTAAAAGCTTGATCAGCTTTTTCTGTAGGCTTTGAGTAAATGCAGTGGACAAAAATCATACAACTGAAGCAAGTACTGTGCAAGTAGCAGCTCTTTCCTTCTGTGGCGACTGATGCCCTTACAGCTGGAGTGAGTAAACAGTTTACGAAAAAGCAGAACCTTTCCAGTTGGAAGCCTTGTGTATTAAAGGCGTAACATCCACAATTACAGCTTATCTTAACGTGCCGTGTTGAAGACTCTGGCAGGTCAGTCATCCCTCATGGAAGAGCAACAGTCTCTGCGGAAGGAACTGACTAGATTTCTATGAGCCTGTAGCTGCCTGAGCTGTGCAAATTATGTCAGACCCATAAATGTTGTAATTCAATGCCAGTTGGAAGGAAAACAGTTTTGATCCCTGTAATGAAACTAGGCCTGATGGAATTAATCCCAGTTCTTCGGTGACATTAAAATCACAGCTGATGATGATCTCGATATTGCTTTTATATTGTCTCATCTACACTTCCAGAAATACACCCCATAGGAAGAAATCTCATCACTTGAAATAAAATTATATAGAAAAATGTATTTATAACATTTCTATATGGAATTTTTGTTCTCTGTGATGTAAGTACTTTTTTTAATGAATAAGTATGGTTTTCAGGTTTTCAAACATCATTAATTCAGCATTGTTTGCAGCTGAAAATTATAATTATAATTAATTATACAGCTGATAAATATTCCAGCATTATGACCCTGAGAACTGTGCTGCAAAGTACAACATTGCTTTTTAAAATTCACTTTCTGTTATGTTTTACCAAAAGGGTTCCTTTACTAGGAAGGAGCTGTGAAAGCATTACAGTCCCCTGAAACCAAGTGCTGTAGAGAACCATTTAAAGCCGTCTTGGTTCTATTAGTATTTGTAAGCCAGAGGACAAACTTGGCTACCCCGGGTAGTTAAAACATTTTTGATGTTGTGGTTGAATCTTTTTTATTGCTACTTACTGGACTTATCCTGCTACAGCTTATTATCCAGGAATACAGCATATTAGTCCTGCAGCGCTGAGGGCTACTGAGTAGTTAGAAAGTCTCGTGTCCCCGTTTGCAAAACTGTGCTGTGGTTCACCAAAGAGGAAGAAGAGGAATGAAACAAGACTGGTATCTGCAGTACTCCAGGGACATGTGTTACGGTTTTGACGACACTGCACACTAGAGTGTTTTGGTGCTAGTGGGACTTGGTAAAGGAATCTGTATAAGCTGTAGTTCCTTACTTTCTAGGTTCATTCAAATACTTGCTCACTCAAACTACAAAATTGCTTATTTATCCTCACCCAAGCCCAAACAAGAAATCTTGCCTGTGCTGTGCATGTCTCCACCTAGGGCCTCTCTAAGCATGTGTATGACGAATGGCACCTGCCATTGTTACTAAAGTCACTGCAGCTAAAGTTTTCTCTAAGAAAAACATTGTTCAGCATCTGAGGGTAAATAATATAAAATTCTTTAAGCCCTTTCTTCTCTGCTACAGAAAGATTTAGAAAGTATTGCTTTGCTGGATGCCTTCTATTTCTACAGTTTGTAGTATTAGTAATATATAGTAGTATAATAGTATTTTGTTCTGATTCTTAAGCTTTCATTCAGAAAAAAAGACTCTGTGGATGAGAGACATTCTTAAAGCTTTGCCTTGATTCAAGGCCTGTGCTGAAAACCAAGCTGCAGTTTAAACTGTTGTCATCTTGCCCACTTATCCTCCCAGAATCAGACATTCCCATTTAAGGTGTGAAGGAGATTTGCCTTTGCAGACTGTCCTTCGTTGTGTGTTGACAAAAGTATTAGGATGGCCAGTAAGTGCACCAGGACAACCTCATCAGGAGTTACTCAAGGCACACAACATCTGACATCAGAAGAATTCAGTCATGGCAATTTTTAGTGGCTTCTCGGCTTTGCAGTCATCGCTGCCTGCCGTCAGACACTTCAGTCCTGGATCCATCAGTATCTCAGTTGGAGTAATTCACCATTACTGTGTCCTTGGCATCTGCCATCGGACATCTCAGTCTTAGCCGAGCTGCAAACAGAATGGGCAGCGTGGATGAACCAGAAGTACTCCAGAACCAACTCTACTCCTATACAACTGTTCTGTAGCCATCTATTTAAAAAAAAGGCAAACCCATCTTTCTTCTTTTCTTTTTTTAAGACTGCAAACAGAGCAAATAATGTTGATATTGATTTTCAGATTATATCCACCATTCTCTCGTAAGAATTGAACCTACTGGTCTTGGTACCACTCTAATCTGTGGTGGTCATGTTCCACACTCAGGGAAAGTTTTCAGCAGAAATAGAAGGGAAAAAAAATCCTCTTTTTGTCAAATTCAGAGTTAATCCTAAGTTTCTTTTCACTACATTTTTCTACACTATTGCCATTTCAGGTTTCCCTTGTAATACTCAGTCTGTTTTAAGGTCTGCTTACCTCTTGTGAGCTGCTGTACAGCTCAGTTCAGGCTGCAGAACCTGCCCAAAAGGAGAGATCAGTCGGCAGTTCCCTCCGAGCCGAGCTGCTGTTGCCGCACTTACGCCACTACCACTGTCTGAAGTACGTGGCCTGACTCAAATGAGCTCTATTTATGTAGTGACTCCAGCGTCAGCTAGCATTTGAAAAGATCAACCTTCTTGGATTGTGCAGCAAGTGCATGCTCTGCCTGCCTGTGAGAACATTTCAGGACCTCCGGCGTTGTGGAGCTGAAGACACGCGGTTTGCTTCAGTTCCAGCAGAAAGCCGTAACGCCCTTCTTGACCACCCCCCCTGTCTCACACATGATGTAGCACTGAAGTTTGGGCCAGTAGGACGTTTTCTTCTAAGGCATGGCGGCCAAGATAACTCAGAAAAAGATCCGTAATAGTCTGCTATCCATAGGTCACTGTCCTGGTCCTGGGGGTTTCACTCCGGGAAGAGTAAGAGATGGGCAGCAAAGGAATCAATTGCAGAAGCTGTGCTTTATGTGCTCTTTGAGGCTCCTCCAATTTCCATACCAGAGTAATGGCCATATAGATACTGTTACAGAGATATTCTTGGCTCTGGTCCTGAATCATCAGCGAGGATTGTGGCTTTGCTATTAAAAGAATAAGTGTTTCTTTAGAATCAAAACAGATTACTCTAAAGAAAGTGAAAATGACCAGAGCTCCAAGCCAGCCTGTCTTTCCCAGGATAGCGATAGCTAGGAAAAAACAGAGGGCATGGATCATGTTTTGTCACTTCACTCCATTGATATTTTTCATGTTTCAGGCAGACTTCCAAAATTGGATAATTTTCCATAAAGCAAAAGCAACAGAAAAAAAAGTGGCGATAATAACACACCCATTATCGGTCGTTCCCACACCTATAATCTCAACACTACCAGTGGGCATTTTATGTGCACCTTTTCCTTTCTTCTACCCTGTCTCCATTAAGCCATCAGAATATTTGTATTTCTTCATAAAATAACTTTATGTAGAGTATCTTTCGCTTATCCTAAAGTGTCTAAAAATGTAACTTTGTGGAATCGTGTCTTGAAAGACAGGGTATAGTTTAAGGTGCTAGTTTTTCTAGATATGATCTAGGCAGGATCCAAGTACTCTTCAAACTGGATCTGTCAGATTTTTGATATGCTGGTAGTCTGCTTAAAGCAAGCTTACTCTTTTAGCATGTACAAGAAACAACTGTGTAAGTCCAGCGATGAATTCCACCCAGGGAAAGTCCTTTGTGTATGTCCATTCTGCTGTCAGATGGTGAACAAATTTGTTGAAGGACACCTTTTCCTCTTGAAATGCATGGTTCTTTCACATTTTTTGTACAGGATATGTGGCTTCAGTTGAGATCCTGACAGTAGCAAACTTCTGTGTAGGGGTAGCTTCAGCAAAACCCTGGCAGTCACTGGAGTGACTGAGGGGTTGAACAGAGATCACATCTCAGCAATGGGTTTTTTATGCTCTGGTTTCTTCTGCTGTGCAGTGATAGAGGTCATAAGCTTTCACTAGCATAAGCATTTCTAAGAGCTTGGTCACCTGCTGGGATCAGAAGGAAACCAGGTCATATATCACCCATCCTCTTCTCACCTAAAACTTGAATGTGTAAGAAAAAGTTCTTCCATCCCAGCTGTCAATCATCTGAAAGGAGTCATGGACTTTCTCATCATCGACTCAATCTTCACCCATTGTCTTAGCAAAACTTCACGCCTTTCCAGTGAGAGCAGTGTATTTTTTTTTTTCCCACCTGTAAAAAGTAACAAGAGCTTTTTAAATGAGTGTCAGCCCATACAACTCTCAAAGAGAAACAACCTCAGAATGTGGTGGTTTCTGCTCCAGGGCTGTGGAGACGGCGTGCCTATCACATAACTCTGCGGGCAGAAGTCCTGTGCTGGCTACTGCCGAGCTGGGATAAAAGGTTGTAGTCCTGAGCTGCTTCTCAGAGGCTGATGTCTTCTCACATCTGTCTGCAGGAACGCACGTGGAGTCCCACACCATTACAGTAATGTGTTGAGGGTTTCTTTTTAAGAGGCAAAACAGTGGTGTTCAGGATTTTTAGAACAAGGTCAAGAAGCACTATATATGCAGTTATTCTTACAGATTGGAGAAGGGATTACTAAGCACGTATCTAGGACATGAAGTTCTTTGTGCAGCTGAGCTGCAGCCAGTGCAAGCTGTCGGACTGCGTCCTGCGTAGTTAGGTATGCATCTCCCTGCATCCTTGATGCCAGCACTGAAGTACCTGGTCAAGCTATTTCCCTCTCCATCCTCAGAAACTACAGTATTAAAGACATCTTTTCATGCTTATCAAGGTCATAAAATTTACAAAGCTTTCACCATTTTGACAAGTAAAAATTTCTGTACACCGGTAGTACCAGTCCTTTCCCTTTTCACGCCTTCATTTTGAAAGTTCAGTATGTTGGATGCATATGTTCAAAATATCAGTATGAAATAAGAGCATTGTTCATCTGTCCTGGTCTTCTCAAATTTTCTCAGTCATGTATTCTTTCACATGGAGCTCAGTGAATAATTTTTGGAGCAAGTTTTTTTTTTGTTTAGCCATAATTACAGATTCCTAACTAAGATTAAGTTAAGTTGTTTAGAAAGAAGATATAGGAAGAAAAAGAGAAAGCTATTGTACTACAAATAAAGTATACTCAAGGAGTGGAACGGGTGAATTAGAAAAAGCAAATTTAGTGTCACTGTCACCCTCAACAGTTTGCCAGTGTAATCCTGAATCACCAGATTGTGATGGGTCTTTATTAAAAAAAAACTTGACAGGAAGATATATGGGTATAATTAAAAGCAATATTAATAGTTTACATTATGCTTCTGTAACTTTTCTTACATCTTAAATAAAAAACTAAGTGTTACAGCAATATTATTAGCATAATAATTGTTATTGGCATGATTAGCAGAATAGTTTTAACGTTTGATTATTTTTAAAAATCGTTCTCTGAAATTAGCAATATTAATATGGTTTTCTTTATAAACTAGAGGTGGTAGGAATTTGGATTACTTAGGAATTTGGAATTTTTACTCCTTTTAACAGCATTTGCAACTAGATTTTTAGATGAAAGGTAGATAGGAAATCTGTAGTGTTCAGAGTTTGGTTTTCATCATCACTCCTGCATGATGCCATCTTTCACACCACCACAAATTATTAGGATCTCATTTTATTCCTTCTTTGCAAGGTGATGAGAGATGGGAAAAGCCACATCTTTTGGGCAACACGGCCAAAGTTTTGTTTTATGTCCTGTTACACATCCTGATTTGGCCACACCAGCACAAGGTGAGAATTAAGGTCAAAGGACAGAAATTGTTGTTTTCCCCAAGATAGTGCAGTCCTTTCAGTTCAGTTGAGAACTGCTGTTTAATGATCAGGGCTACTGTCTTTGTGTTCGCTCTTACCGGTATCTATAAAATATTTCTGAACTCTATTTATAAGAGTCTTTTGCTATTGGGGAAAGAGGATGGCAAGGTTGTACTTCTCTATCTAATTGTTATAGTTCTTGAGCCTGAAGATTTTGCTGCAGGATGTTCTTGCTTATACCATTTTTGTGAGGCTACAAAACATTTGTGATGAGGGCAAGGTTAGGACATGCATCCAACAAGCTCATTATTTTGGTTACTCACAAGAAAAGTCAAAGAATAGCTCAAGCATCCTTGAAGGCATCTATTTCAACATCTGTCATGTAGCACAAAAGTGTCTGTGTCATCATTTCCTTGTGGGAGTAGACTCTATTGTTCAAGTGATTTCAATAAACTTGTCACATGCCATGTTCCTTCTAAAATATCTGCATTAACAGGCAGTATAACCTAATACAATTTAACACAGAAGTCTTACGTGAGTCCAGTATTTGTGCATGTATTCTCAAGATCTATTCTGGAAATGTTTAGAACATTATAAAGAATGAAAATGTTCAGTGAAAGTAATAATAAATGGTAGTTATTAAAAACTGAGAAGCTGAGTGCAGAAAAATAACATATTATTATATGATTTTCTTATCCCATAAGCAGTAATTTGGTATCAGCACAGTCATTTGGAGAGAGAGGCGGGTGGGTCTTGCCTTCCTGCTCCACCAAAGGACATGTAACCATGCCAGACATATTTATTACTGCTCTTCGGAGTTGCACACTGCTGCAGCATTTATGGTATGTTCAAATCTCTGTAGAGGCTTCCTCTAAGTTTTGCAGTATCACAATGTATTTGTATGGCTTTTTTTCAGACAAGAAGCCCTTCTTGCTGCCATTAGTGAAAAAGATGCCAATATTGCTCTGCTAGAACTTTCATCCTCTAAGAAGAAGACCCAAGATGAAGTGGCTGCGCTGAAACGTGAGAAAGACCGTCTCGTGCAGCAGCTCAAGCAGCAGGTAGGTGGAGGAGGGCTAGGAAAGCAACTGGTTAATAATCTGGTGTGAGATTATTATCTTGATTTATGGAACTAATAATGTATAATCCTGTCATGTGTTGGGTTAGAATGAGCATAAATTACTATTTTGAACTAGCTACCGGTCATGAAACCTGTAAAACCTGGTAGTGAAAGAAGTCTTAGTGTTAAGGCAACTTCCTTTGTGTCGCTGCCTGAGCAGTAAGTGTGTGATGGAATATACAGAAAACAGTGAATTAAAAGGATGTTGGTTATTATCTTCTGTAGGCTCAAAAACCGCAGATTCAGGGACATGTAGTGATACTTCTTTTGATGGTCTGTATTTGCCTTGTCAGGGAATAAGCATACATGGAAAAAAATTCTCCTTGCTGCAGAGCTCAAACATGAGTATGTTACACTACACAGTCATTTCTAATCTGCAACAGGAGCACCGTATGGGAATGCCAGTTACTAGAGCGGAATGTGGGAGGTCTCGTGCTTGTGAGGAGATTGGTCCTTTCCTATTTCTGGCCTCTCCCATTTCTAAGATCTTACTGTGTTGGCATAACAGTCAGAAAAAGTGTCTTTCTATTCAAGCGTTTAATACTGCATTTCAGTATTGAATGCAGCGTGGAAAAAATACGTTGCCAATAAAACACAGAGGAAGCAAAAGGCATCCGTGGCAGTAAGAGATTTAGGATCTGAAAAAATATGTGTAGATTTTTCACTTCAGCACTTCTGGTGGGTTTTGCTGAGTTACTCCCTTGCCACGTTCCCTGTAATAGCACATGTGCCACTGCCAACCCAGTATCAACTTCTTCAGTGCCACCTATTCCATTTTCATAAAGTTTTATGTGCAACATTTCAGATGTCAGCGAGGTGATTTCTGTTGCTGACAAAGACAGCAAGACAAAACCGGGTCTGCTTTCTGATAAGGGATTTCTCTGTTTCTTCCTTGGGAAACACAAGTAGGTTATTGGCGGTGTCTTTTTAAAACAATTATTTAAGTTTTAATTTAAGAACATGAATTTTGATTGTTACACCAGCTTCAAAACCAACAAGAAGTGTAGTTCACAGTCTTACATTATTTACTTTTCAGCAGCAGTTGTAATCACTTTCACTTGTCAGCCAGATGACCTCCTCCCAGAACAGGATTCAGAAGTGGTCACAGTGATGCAAAGTCCTTATTTTCTTCATGTAATTGCTTGTAGGTGTAGCAGCCCTAATATACCACTCATTCCAAGAGAAATTGGAACCTTATTGTCAGTTCTTCTTGTCCTAAGTTTAAATTCTACCACTTTCATGCCCCTTGCCCTTCCCAGTTCCCTTTTGATTATCCTTTGTGAGTAGATGGAACAGTCTTCAGTGGTTTGTGGTGTTGGTTTTTCTTTTCTAATGAAAATTTGTCTATATCTAATTTATATTTTAAGGGGGTGATTATCTGTAATGACATAGGTTTCAGTTTGGTGATTTTCTTAACATTGTTGTAGTTTGTATGATAAGTCTTCAGGGCTGATAAATCTTACAATATCATATGCAGTTCCTAAAAAGACATAGCCATTTCCCTTAAGGATGCCTATTCTGAGTGCTTTTCTGTATAGGTGTGAGATAGTTAATTTCCCAAATAAAATAAAACTGCAAAGAAGGTTAATTTGAAATTGTTCTTGCTATGAAGTGAGACCAGTTCTGAGCTGATGTTGCAGAAATAATCCTTTTTCAAAAAACTGTTGGAATATCCAAATGTCTTTGAAGTTTCTGGTTTCAAAACTGCCATCAGCTATAAAGACTCATCATTGCTTAGGATTGTTTGAGATTTTAATCTTATTAAAAAAAATCCAGAAAGTAATCTCCTCAAAATATCTGTGTTATGAGTAATATAAATACAAGCTATACATGGTAGTGTAGGTATATAATCACAGATAATGGGGCTGCAAGGTATTCTCCAGTGCATCCCAAATCCCCAAGGCAGAATGTATGTTTATGTCTAAACAATCTAAACTGTATTTAAACAACACCTGAGCAATATTTATTTGACCTGATAGAGATTTGACACATCCTCCCTAAAATCTATCCTACATCTTAAGGATGTATCATCTTTTCTCCTTTTTTGTGTGCAGCTTTCAACACTTTGAAAGAAAAGCTCCTCCAAGTTACCTGTCATGGGACAATAATACTCACCACCTCTGAAAGTTGCAAGGGTTCTGACATGGCATTTATTTTTTTCAGTACCAATAGTTTTGGAATATACTTTTCCTGCGTCAGTTGATGTCACACCAACTTTGACAGCTCCGGAAACAGGAGATGGATCAGAAGAGAAGGCTGTGAGATTTTACAGGATCCTCACTACTAATATAGTCAAAGGGAATCTCATTTTTCCACATGCTTTGCAAATAATCTCTGTACTTGGCCCTTGTGGTCCTGGTCAGTTATTACAGGTCGCCAGCCTCATATTTTCCAGCAAAACAACTGTGCTGCTTCAGCATTTCAAGCTTTCTTTACGTTCACCCTTTTCCGCATCTCAAGAACAAAGGGCCATCTGTGCTTGCCAGTTCCACAGGACTATATAGCATTTCAGGAACTTCCTAAAAGTTTAGCTGTAATTCCTAAATTTACAGTAGAAATTGTGAGTGAAAAATCTTTGACTTGCAGATGTATTGAACACAGCTGTTCAAGAAAAGCAAGTGATGCTAGTTAATCAAGATCTTCTGGAAGACTTGGAAAAGCAATTCTGGAACCTATAGTTTTTTCAACCCTTCAGATTCAGAGCTGGGCTCCTAACTTCAGTAATTCCTTCCTTCTGCCTTTAGCGTTGCTTCAGAGCTGTTGAGCTCCCTGATAAGTATTTGGTATTTCAGTCCATCTCATTTCTAGAAAATGCTTAGACTTTGTGGTGGGAAAGCAGCTCTTTCCGTTGGCTGGCAGGCATAGTTGACTTTAAAAGATTCCCATGTCCAGGGACATAGGATGGAGATAGAAATGATGAGCAGTATCGGAAGTGAGTGGTTTGTGTGAAAAGTTGTGCATGCTGTGGTAGGTACCATAGGCCTGATTTCTGAATCTGACTGCAAACTGGAAAGAGCCTCTCTTTCCAGGGAGAACGCTTTAGGAAAGCAGTGTCCTGCTACACTGCAATAGTGAGTGTGAATGGATCCCAGCGTGCATGATAGGACTCAGTTCATGCCTCTTCATGGTACCAGTTAACATGGAATCGCTACAATGGCTACCACTGTTAGCAGACCATCTTACTGCTAATTGGTCTTTTTTGGAGTGTAGAAAGATACAGCTCTCTCCCAAAACAAAAACTCTTTCTACTGATGAGGCACAATTAAATTCCTGGGGAAGAAGAAAAAATCCAACTTCTTCAGCCCAGCAATACTGAGTGTTTTTTATTTGTCTAAAAATACTGGTGAAGACACATAGATTGATCAAGGAAAGGTTGTACGGATTCTGGAAGACTCTGCAGTTATTCCTTGCTTTAAATCTCCTTCCCAACACTGTGTCACGTTCCTGGTTGCTCGCACGGGAAGGGTATTACTGCGAAAGAGAGGGAACGAGTCCTGCCAAAGACATTTTGGTTCTTTAATTTGTTTAAGTATGTGTATTAAAGTTTGGATGAAGAGAGGCATTTCAGAAAGAGGATATGGCATCAATGTTGTTTTAATTTAGAGTTTCTAGGCTCTGAATTGCAGGAATGTGCCTCAATATAGAGACCATTTCCTAATGAGGCACTCGGCATTGACCAGGCTTTCCAGTAAATGGAGCTGCCTGTTTCATATTGGTTGTCAGTTCATATGAGGGATTTCCTCTATCATCGGAAAGGCAGGCCAATTGCAGGGCGAGGGTCACCAGCTAATGTGGTCCCAATTTACTTCCTCCCAGAGTACTTTGTCTCCGTGAGTAGTTCATGGAGAAGCAGTGGTCGGGAGGCTGCTTCGCCGGAGGGGGCTGGGGCTGATGCAAGAAAGCTGAGGGTTGTCTAACAAAGTCCAGATGTAGCGTGGCGAGCGCCAGCCAGCGTGCTTGGATTATGCCCCGTACAGAAGCCCCCGCGACGTGTGTCACTCTGGAACTGACAGAGACCCAAGGAGCTTTGGCCTGCTCTGTGGCAGCACATCCCCCCCTCATCTGTCAGAAAGCAGCCTGCTTGCCATGCATCCCTTCCCTCGTCAAGCTAAGTTGTAACGATCGGGGTATATTTACTGGCGCAGGGTGACGCGCCACTTGGCAGCTTTGGGTTGGAAAGGGAAGGCGTATCTGAATGGGCCGAGGTTTTCCTGTCTGTGGGCTTTGAGTCTGAAACGCTTGGGGTTTTCTACTAGGAGCTGTTGGGAGCAAAGGCTGTCATTTGCTGTGTTTGCACGGTGTCTAGCGCAGCGGGGGTCCGACGTGACCGACATCTCTAGGCACTACTATGCCATAAATGTTAGGTAATAGTGACGAAAGTTTTAGGAGGCTCGGAACTGTGTATCCGTGTCTGTTTTCTGAGAGCTTGGAGTATTATTCACTTGAATTGTTTGTAAATCGCTTTATTTACTAGTAGTATTATATAATGTTTCATAATTCTTCCCAGTTCCTTTTTACTAGACTGTAGCTGAAGTTACCGGGAACTAGACTGATTCAGTGTTATTGATGATGCGATCCCAAAATTTTCATTTTAAATAGCCTGGCTCCACGTTAGGTTAATGCCAGGTACGTTTTTATCATGCTGCCTTTTCCTAAATAAAAGTCATTTTCAGATCAGTTCCTCAGTCTTTTAAGAACATGTTGAGTTTTGATCCTGTACTTCAGCATGCTCGCAGAACCACCCACCTGAGCTTTCTCCACATACTTCATAAACATGTTTTCATCTGTCACGCAGATTCTTAATGAAAATTACTGAATAGTATTGGACTCAACCGAGAGCTCTGTGTAACCCACTTGATTTTATTCATCCATTTGGTTAGTGAACAGTTGATAACTACTATGGAGTATAATGTACCGAATAGTTTTGTACCCACGTTTTTGTGCTTTAATCATAGAAAATTTATCTCACTTCAAAGCAGAACCAGTTATATCTGTAATCTCTTCTTAAAGACTGTTAGTGAAGGAGACCAGTCTTGGGAAGCCTTTTCTATGGCTCATCTGTCTTTATCATTATAATGTCATTGCACATCTGTAATCTCCCTTATTGCAATTTAAGCACATTACTACTTTTTCTATTTGTTATGGGCTTAGAAAAAGAGACTATTTCTTGGCATTTTTAGCAGCCCTTTTGGTTTATGATGGTATCTCCTGTGTGTTTTTCTCTTAACCAGGCAGTCTCAGTTCTTCCAGGTTTTGTGTCTTATTTTCTAGATATCTGATCATTCCCACTGTTCTTTCTTAATTCGATTTGTCTTTTTCCTTCTCCGAGTGTGGTATCTGAAACTGGACAAAGCACAAAATGAGGCTTTTCCTTAGCTGAACTTGATCATGAGCATGTCATGTGAGGCAGTGTCAGAAACCTTTCTGGAGTCTTCCAAAACCTCACCAGTTCCCACAGGTTCCCCAAAATAACCATTAATAGCTTCTGTTATAGTAGATCAACTCTTTCCTAGCATAGTCAGAGCTAGGAAATTTGAAGACATCAGATTTTTTTGAGTACCATCTAATTTGTTCTTTTCCTTTTCTGACCTAAAATTGTACTCTGAGTATTGAAATAAATTTTGTTAGTCAGGTGAGCACAGTGTGTAGTGAAGACTGACACAGAAAAGGCATGAGCACTTTGAGCCTCTTGGCTTTATATTTTGATGGCTTTCACTTTTCACTGAGTAGATCAACCTTTGTTTTCAGCTTCATCTTTGTTCTAACGTACATCTCTAATGTCTGAGTAGTACTTCCCTTCCATACAGTCCCTCGCCTTTCCTGTTCTTGCCATATACACTCTTGCTGTTAGCTTATACTTTGTTTAGTGAAAAGAGCTCCTTTCTATTCTAGTGAAGGGAGATAGAAACCTCGTGCTATTGAAAGCGAGGTTATGTAGTCAGCTTGCTTGCTATTCAGAGGAATCTGCAATACCTGTCGTTCCCTTCTACTTCTATCTCCTCATCATGACCATTCCTTCCTCTCTGGGCCAGCATGGATTGAGGGGCTGTTATTTACCATTCCCATAAATTGAGAGGAATTACTTGGTGATGACTAGTAATATTAATAGTTAGCACTTATGCAGTATTTAATATACATTTCAGCTGGCCATGCAAGTCCCAAAGCTGTTTTTTTGGTGCTACTTGGTGCTTCTTCCCTGCAAAGATTTTGGCTGACTTTCTTCATGAGGCCAAAATACGAAAAAGATTTCTTTCTCAAGTAAATGTGGTTCATGGGATCATGAGAAAAAGGAAAGAATTTTAGATTCCAGAACAGCTTCTCTCCCTGAAAATGCTAGTTTTCCACTGTTACTTGTTTCCCTGGAAACCCCACACACTGACACCTGACACTCCTTTGCTGTGAACTTTTCCAAAGTGAACTTCCACGGGTTGGAGTCATTTCTCTTTGTAACAGGAGAATGTAAAACAGGTCAAAGGAGACTGACAGGCAGGCGGTTTCCTCATACTGCTGAGGAGCTGTATCAGCATGACCACACTTTTGGCAGTTTTTCTTACCACCCTGCCTGGTGAAATAATACAGATTCTCTGAGGCATGCGGTTAGTCTTTGCTTTGCCTTAGCTGCCCTGATGTGAAGCCATGTCTGATGAGAGTGATTACCCTGTTAGCCAACGGATTTCTTCTTCAGGTGACGGATACAATCACTGCAGGTAATTGCTAAGTGTAGTGCTGCTTCTGCGACAGATCTACCGTTGTTCTCCAAGAGCGTCTGAGACGTCCAGGCAGTGCAATGAGTGGAGGTACCTCCAAGCCACGGTGCTGTCGGGACGGGACTTAGGAAGTCTAGGAAGATTAAGTTGTCTGAGTGTGGTGGTGTTGGCTTCTTTACAGCCGAGGAAGCAAAGTAAAAGTTAACATTTGAAACAAGTGATGAGATTCAGGGCGCTGAATCCATCTTTATTTAATTGATCTCTTCACCACAGTACCCACATGCTTGTACTAGCAAGAGTGAGTGTAGATGCAAAAGTAGAGAAAGAAAACCTCTGGGATAAGAAAGAACAGGCAGGCAAGTTTGAAGGAGACTTGCATGTCAGAGGTTCCTGCAGGTATCGGGCAGAACAGAAGGTACTCCATGAATTCTGGTACTCCTGGAATGCCAGGTTAGCCTATTCGAAACAGCTACAGACAGATCAATGTGCTTTGCCAGGAAATTTTCAAGGAATAGTAAAATATTTTGAAAACTGTTGTCACTTGTAGTGGACTTGGTACCTAGACAGCGCAGTCACAGCCTCGTTTACACACTGCCTGATACATAGAGTCAGTGGAAAGTCATCTTGTTCTCAGGTTCTCGTACAACCCCTGTCTGTAGGGTCAAATGCAGCTTTACAAAATTTGAATCTACTGGCTTTAATACACAAAATATGTAGTTTTCATAGTATATTCTTAGCTCTGCTGGCAGTGTAGCGGGTATACATGTGAGCAGGCAGGAGTGGGGGAAATCACTCTGTACGCTTCCTACTCAGGAAGTTATTGGACTTGAAACAGAAGAAGCTTCTGGCTGGTGAATATATATCCCCTAATTGGCTCTCATCAAGCATTGCCAGCTGTCAAATTTAAGTGTCATGGCTTTTGTCGAAGGCCTGTAATCCACCCAGATTATCAATCACAGCACTGTCTGCTTTGCCAGGCTTCGCTCCTCGGTAATTGGTTCTGTCAAGGGGGATCTCTGCCAGGAGCAGCCCCCAGCACCCTGACAGCAGCCGAGCAGGCACAGAAAGCGAGGTTTTGTCATGCCCTTGGACACCGCTTCCCGAAGCACAGCGCAAGAAGCCCTCGCAGATTAAAAGAAAGCACCTTCTCTCTGCCATGTTCTCCAGACTTTTTTCCCATCATTTTTAATTATTGGTTACCACAGTAACAGCACTCAGTGCAGCGTCAGCAGTCTTTTCTGGGGCAGCATTTCATGTGCCCATGGTATTACTTACACTGTCATTCCCCTCTCCCCCCTCCATTTACATTTACTCTCTGCCTCCTGTATTCCAAAATAAAATGTATGTTCAAGTGAGCTCCTTGGTGCCGCTGGCCTCACGGTGCCGGAGGAGGGGACTGCCTCTTGGCCTCGCCGTAAACAGCCACGTGTGCTTTCTGTCTCTGCCTTAATTTGTGTCTCAGACGGTGGTTTCTAGGGCGTTGCAATGGGCAGCTTTGTAGGTTTGCTTGAAGGGGAAGGTTCTTTGCCTCATGGAGAGATTGAGCTTTATGGTTTATAAAAGCCCTTTGGAGCTCAGATGGCAAAACAATGCTTGCTCCCCTTTCTTCCTGGTTGTTTGTAACATTTTTGAAAATACTCCATGGACTAATATTTCCCAAGTTCAATCTCAGTTTTCAGAAACCTGTTGCAGTCTATTAGAAATATTCATCCATTTGTTGATTATATTAAGATTTTCATATTACAGCTTTACAACTTTGTAATTCACTAAAACTTTGCACAAATACATGTAAATTAATTGGATAGTTGCTGACAGCATCTGCTGCCACGTTTACAGTATCTCTCATTCAAGAATTACGAACTCCTATACTAACTTATTTAAGCAATATTGTCCCTGACTAGAAAATCAGGATTGCTGGCCAAGTCTAGGTTAGCAGTTGAGAAATCCTGTATCCCATTTCTATAAGTGACAACCAACCTGCTGGCGTTTGATATCAGTTAAAATTGTTAAGCCTACACTGGGGGGACCAGGCTTGTTAGTGGTATTAAAGAGTTAAGAACACTGAGGGAGTTTGGTTTCTCCAGAAGACTGCACTAGGAAATCTGATTTTGGGCTTAGAAAATAATAATTCCTTAGTCTGTGAATAGTGGTTCCGGACATCAGTACGATGTCAGTATGGTGACTGTCACAGTTGTACCATGTGATGGTTTTCTGTAGCTGATGTGGCACAAACCACTGATCTGATAGGCACTGGTTTTTAGTTAAATAAAGAGAATTATTAGAACAGGTATTTTTAAGACATATATCCAACAGAGCATTTACGCATTTATTTCTATGAGACTCCTGTGCTCCAAGTTTTATGTTGAGAACTGTTACCCTCCCTCAGCTTCTGACTGTCTTTGTGTTTGCTGACGAGTTCATGAGATTGATGCAAAAGCTCAGAAAGAG